>NW_027259993.1:0-19009 GCF_045791955.1 Oncorhynchus clarkii lewisi
GTGTGTTACAGTGCCGACGCACCTCAGTTCTGTGTGTTACAGTGCCGACGCACCTCAGTTCTGTGTGTTACAGTGCCGACGCACCTCAGTTCTGGTCTAGATGTGTTACAGTGCCGACGCACCTCAGTTCTGGTCTAGATGTGTTACAGTGCCGACGCACCTCAGTTCTGGTCTAGATGTGTTACAGTGCCGACGCACCTCAGTTCTGGTCTAGATGTGTTACACTGCCGACGCACCTCAGTTCTGGTCTAGATGTGTTACAGTGCCGACGCACCTCAGTTCTGGTCTAGATGTGTTACAGTGCCGACGCACCTCAGTTCTGGTCTAGATGTGTTACAGTGCCGACGCACCTCAGTTCTGGTCTAGATGTGTTACAGTGCCGACGCACCTCAGTTCTGGTCTAGATGTGTTACAGTGCCGACGCACCTCAATTCTATGTGTTACAGTGCCGACGCACCTCAGTTCTGGTCTAGATGTGTTAGTGCCGACGCACCTCAGTTCTGGTCTAGATGTGTTAGTGCCGACGCACCTCAGTTCTATGTGTTACAGTGCCGACGCACCTCAGTTCTGGTCTAGATGTGTTACAGCTGACGTCCGCCCTCCAGGCAAAGCTTTAGTATCTAACTAAATGTATTTCATTACTCTTTCCCTACAGCCATCAAGTTTCAGCTGCATTGTCATTTATGCCTGCCTGCTATTGTCAGATTGTCTTTAAAGGATAAAATTGGGAAGAAACAGGGAAGACTTGGTTAAAAATAAGGGAGAATATGAGAAAGAGAGGGAGACTGCTCCCCCCTGACCCTCCATCCCTCTATTGAGAGTGGAAAGACGAAGAGAAGTGACAGAGTGCTGAATTGAACTACTCCAGCACTTCACAGTTCTTCACTGACAGGGAGAGAAAAACAACCTTTTCATCACAACACAGAGAGATAGTAAAAGAGGATTAAAACATTGTTGTTTTTTTTAAACAAGACTGGCACAGCCCTCCACATTTGGCATTCAGGTCAAAAACACAGTCAGAGGAAGACCCAGGGGAACAAACTGTTCTCCCCTTTTCCCAACACTTTGATTTGTTTTGGTGGTGTTTTCTTTGGGTCATTTCTAAAACTGAGGTAGAGGGAACTGGTTGATCTCCAGCCAGTGACCAGCTCCTAGCACTGAGGAATGAGTCGGGAAGCATCCTGCATAAATACACCGCAGTATAAGGAAACAGCTCCTGGTACTCCTATAGACCCATCGGTTCACTGTGGAGGGGCCTACTAGCAGCACCCACAACAGACTGCTTTGGCAGGTTGACAATGGGTGCTGAAAGCAGGTCAAATCCCTCGTCATCGTGGCCAAATTCATTGGAACACTGTCAATGTTAATGATGTGTTTTATAGTGAGCCCATTGCCACAGTCATGCCCTACCACTCTGTTCACGCCTGGCCTGAAACACTAAACGGGACACGTGTGTGTGTGTGTGTGTGTGTGTCTGTCTGTGTGTGTACACACACATCAGGGGTGTGGTATGTAATGCAGTTGGCTAGACCCATCTCTCTGAGGTTGGTGCTCCTCTTCATTTTGAGCGGCAGAAAATTACTAATCGTGTTTGATGTCATCAAAGAGGACAGGCTAAAAACTGTCAACAGACCCAAGACTTTGATGGCTCAGGGAGGTCCCAAAAGGAAGACATCATGCCATCCTTTCAAGTGCTTGCTCAAAATAGACCCCGAGGAGTTAGCTTGAGCTACTGACAGAATTCTCAGACCACAGAACGAGGCCCAGGCCTGCAGTCATTCTGCCGGCTACATCATGGGGAGAAAATACAGCAGGAAGAGGGACTTATTGAATTAAGCTATTGTAAGTCCTGATCAAAGCTACTGTGATTAAACCATATCGCTGACAAAAGCCTGTACAGCAAAATGGACTGAGAGCATAAGTAAGCGCTAAGACTGAAATAACCATACTCTATGCCAGGTGTTTCTTAAATCGTGGTCCTGGGGACAAACATCTGATATCACTAATTAAAGGTTTGAGGAGTTGATTAATGGATTCAGGTAGCAAGTGCTATGGAAAAACCGTGCACCCGTTGGTTCCCCAGGACCAGGTTTAAGAAACACCTGCTCTACATGTCCTTCTCTTCAGCACCAGAAAATGGCATTTCTACAAATGTTATACACCAAAGCTAAAACGACTACATTTGAATGTGCAATGTAAAAAGTTTCTAAAGTATATATAGTTGACTTTCTGCGACAGCCCTCCACCTCAGTGCTTCAGAAAGCAGGGAGGTCATTATTTTCAGACAGTATCACTGTCCTCTCCATCATCTTCTCCACCCATAGAGAAGAGTAGGCAGCGTCTTGGGTCCACCCAGTCCCGGTCAGCTGCCTTGGACAACGCTTTCACATGTCCAGCTTCACTAACACAAACTGAATTCCTATATCTTTCTCCATTCAGTCTTTACTCCATTCACTCCCAAATTTTCAAGCAATTTCTCACTTTCACTCTGGTTCTGTCATTTCTTTCCCTTCCCCCGAGTGGGAGAGACATCGTTTAGTGAGTTTCCATGGTTACGGTTGGCGTGGTGGTCACACACACACACACCTACCTCTACGCACTGGTCAGACTGCAACAAAGTGAGGTAAAATTGTGTAGTAGAATAAAATGCCTGGACACTCAAATAGTACAAGATGGAGTTGGCTTGAAATCTGTCTAGATTTAAAAATGTTGTCAAGCAATAGGTACAGGCGTTGGAGTAAGTGTCCTATTTTATTTTAATGTAGTCCGTCCCAGGACCATCTTAACCCCTCCCTCTTCTTGGGCTAACTTACTCAAATCAAATGTATTTATAAAGCCCTTCGTACATCAGCTGATATCTCAAAGTGCTGTACAGAAACCCAGCCTAAAAACTCGAAACAGAAAGCAGGTGTAGAAGTACGGTGGCTAGGAAAAACTCCCTAGAAAGGCCAAAACCTAGGAAGAAACCTAGAGAGGAACCAGGCTGTGTGGGGTGGCCAGTCCTCTTCTGGCTGTGCCAGGTGAAGATAACAGAACATGGCCAAGATGTTCAAATGTTCATAAATGACCAGCAGGGTCAAATAATAATAATAATAATAACAGTGGTTGTAGAGGGTGCAACAGGTCAGCACCTCAGGAGTAAATGTCAGTTGGCTTTTTATAGCCGATGATTAAGAGTATCTCTACTGCACCTGCAGTCTCTAGATGTGACCTTTGACTCGCTCAGGTTCCTGCTGTACTACCATCATTGTGTGACTGGCATGTTTTCTCTTCCCTTTGTTTATCTCTCACCACTTCAACGGAAGTGCACCAGACTACAGTGTTAATCATGTATTCTCTATGTTACCCCAGGAGAGATGACAGCATGGTCGCTTCCTCCATGTCCCTGGGCACACAATACCAAGCACAGAAAACAAGAGCTTTGATGTACAGCTCAGTTTGTTTAGCACCGTCTGGAAGAGTGAGGGTAATGCTGAGGTGAACACGTACGTGTGTGTGTGTGTGTGTCAGAGTGCCAATGTAAATCAGCCATATTGTCAACCAAAGGGTGAAATACAACACACATGGCTGTGGGCTAAAGCAGTGTACTGAACATCATCATTGATTATTGTACTACACTCTCTCCACCCAGGCAAATCCAAGACAATCCTCATTCACAATGACTGTACTTCTGCAAACTGTCCTTTATGTTGTCAGTTACAGTACTGGAGAGGGTTCTGTGGCACAACCAGCTGGGGCCAACATGGCTCCTGGAGCATCCGCATTGCCTAAGCCGGGTGCTAGCATGTTTCCTTTGACGGGCCGGGTTCATGCACGCTGACACGGTCTCCAGTTGTACGGTGTTTCCTCCGACACATTAGTGAGTCTGGCTTCCAGGTTGTGTCAAGAAGCAGTGCGGCTTGGCAGGGTTGTTTCGGAGGACGCATGGCTCGACCTTTGCCTCTCCCAAGTCCGTATGGGAGTTGCAGCGATGGGACCAATTGGATATCACAAAAAAAGGGGTAGCGTAAAATATTTTTGGTTCTCCCCAACTCAAATACATCTGCCACTGTCACACCAGTTGCCTATTTCCTTAGGTTGCTTAAGGTCATGTGTTTGAATGTAACTTAAAGTAATGGACATCTGAAGTGTATCAATGGCACACAGACATAAACACACCAACAATCATAGTGCCTCCCACAAGCAGGGATGATAACTAGTGACAGTCCAGAAAGGTAATACAGTTGCATATAACAACAAGTACATAATACATATTTGAATCATCTCAATACTCAGGAAACATGTTTATGGTATGCTGACATTGCTTAATTCATTACGTGGGTCAAATTTAAATCCACTGAAGTGTAGGGTGGCAGGATTTTCCATGTCTGAAGAGGACCTATAGGCCTATTTGTTTGGAAAGACAGCTGGTCATGGCTGCATCTCACTGTAGCAGGCTGTGTTTTCATGATTTGGATCTCCATTCAACTTCAGTTGAATAAATATAGATTGTGTCATGCCTATCCATCTGATATTTAGTTTACTGTTAATATCACTGGTCTAAATATAGATTGTCATGCCTATCCATCTGATAGTGTTTACTGTTAATACCACTGGTCTAAATATAGATTGTCATGCCTATCCATCTGATAGTGTTTACTGTTAATACCACTGGTCTAAATATAGATTGTGACATGTCTTTATCCATCTGATATTGTGTTTACTGAGCCTACTTGGTACCACTGTTTTGTTCTGTTCACATTCATTTGTTTGCGTTCGCAGTCGTGTCAGTATTCTAAGCCAAACTGCTATTGTGTTTTTGTTAAGAGCGCGTGATGACACAGCCGCCAGAGAAGGTAAGGTTAGTGAGCATATAGTGGGAGAATATCAACGGCATACTCCTTTGCGTCCTCTCTCCTCAAAACCCATTGGATGAGAAACCCAGAGTTCTGTCCCCTCTGACCTTCTCCTCCAATGTGTTTTGAGAAGGTGTGGAGGACACGAGTATTGAGATTGTCCCAGGAAGACAATCCGTTTGCACCTCTTATATAGCTCAATGGGGTGATACACTCTGCACCTGCGTACTTTGTCAGACCCCACACACGTTTTTTATGGATCTGCACAATTCACATGGATGACCAATTGTGATCAAAACGGCAAATATTACCGAAAAGTTTTCATCCCTGCACAAGGCACCATGTCACCACAGGTTTAGCCCTGAGACTATTCTGATGAGATACCCTGAGTTAAAGACAAACACATACCCAGAAGAGAATGATGGAAACATGGGAGGAAATCATGCCCTATGGAAAACCCATCCCTTGAACATCGAGAAGATTACTGGCCATGTTGATCACACACACTGCACACCACTCAGGTATATAGGAATGTAAAAGAAACCGTGGAGTAGAACAGAGATCTGCTGGTGTAAGCACCACCGTTAGCTCAGAGGACTAAGCTCAGGGGGGCTGCAGACTGCTCATACTGTACACACTCAGCACACAGAGGAAATGTGATGCCACTGGTCTGCAGTTGCCTGCAGGTTCCCCTCAGCTAACGTTTAACCTCCAATTCCCTGTAGGTCAGGATGTGTCCTTTTCACAGTGACTGGCTGCGAAAACACCCGTCAAAACAAACACGTGATGCATGGATCTCTGATTTAGCAGTAGAGCTCCTAACTATGTCACTCAACACAAATGACACCCACAATGCCAGGTGAATTGAACACACACACACACACACACACACACACACACACACACACACACACACACACACACACACACACACACACACACACACACACACACACACACACACACACACACACACACACACACACACACGTGTATAGAAGGCGGAAACCATAGTCTGAACCCCAAAATCAATGTGGATTTAGATTTAGCTTCAGATGCAACAAACAAACTCTCGGTCACTCATCACACAAGCAAACAGAAACGCACAAACCTCCAGGATAGTCGTTATTGAACTTCTCCTGTTTCTCTCACTAGTCCCAGTGCTGTGCAAACTTGGGAGACCAGATGCAGCAGTGTGTGTGTGTGGTGATTTTAAGCGGTGGGTGAGGATAGATGGGAGAGGGTTGAAGAGGTCTCTAGGGCTGGTACTATGATAGGCGAGGGTTGAAGAGGTCTCTAGGGCTGGTACTATGATAGGTGAGGGTTGAAGAGGTCTCTAGGGCTGGTACTATGATAGGCGAGGGTTGAAGAGGTCTCTAGGGCTGGTACTATGATAGGCGAGTGTTGAAGAGGTCTCTAGGGCTGGTACTATGATAGGCGAGGGTTGAAGAGGTCTCTAGGGCTGGTACTATGATAGGTGAGGGTTGAAGAGGTCTCTAGGGCTGGTACTATGATAGGTGAGGGTTGAAGAGGTCTCTAGGGCTGGTACTATGATAGGCGAGGGTTGAAGAGGTCTCTAGGGCTGGTACTATGATAGGCGAGGGTTGAAGAGGTCTCTAGGGCTGGTACTATGATAGGCGAGGGTTGAAGAGGTCTCTAGGGCTGGTACTATGATAGGCGAGGGTTGGTATTTGATTAGCATCCCCATTAGGTGTTGCGAAAGCAGCAGCTACTCTTTCTGGGGTCCACACAAAACATTAAACATAATACAGAACATTAATAGGCAAGAACAGAAGTTAATTTGACAAGAACAGCTCAAGGACAGAGCTACGTCAATTTAAAAAAGGCACACGTAGCCTACATACCAACATGTACACACAAACTATCTAGGTCAAATAGGGGAGAGGCGTTGTGCCTTGAGTTGTTGCTTTATCTGGGGTTTTTTTTAAACCAGGTTTGCTGTTCATTTGAGCAATATGAGATGGAAGGGAGTTCCATACAATAACGGCTCTATATTAGTACTGTACGCTTTCTTGAATTTGTTTTGGATGTGAGGACTGAAAAGATGAATGTTTCTTATAAAAACAAGTGATGCAGTCCCTCTCCTCAACTCTTAGCCAAGAGTCTGGCATGCATAGTATCTAAATTATCCCTTTGATTACAATGAAGAGCAAGACGTGTCACTGTTCTGGGCCACCTGTAGTTTAACCTGTTGGATCTCTGGGGGCGCTATTTCATTTTTGGATAAAAAACGTTCCCGTTTTAAGCGCGATATTTTGTCACGAAAAGATGCTCGACTATGCATATTCTTGACCGTTTTGGAAAGAAAACACTCTGAAGTTTCAGAATCTGCAAAGATTTTGTCTGTAAGTGCCCCAGAACTCATTCTACAGGCGAAACCAAGATGATGCATCACCCAGGAATTAGCAGAATTTCTGAAGCTCTGTTTTCCATTGTCTCCTTATATGGCTGTGATTGCGCAAGGAATGAGCCTACACTTTCTGTCGTTCGCCCAAGGTCTTAGCAGCATTGTGACGTATTTGTAGGCATATCATTGGAAGATTGACCATAAGAGACTACATTTTCCAAGTGTCCGCCTGGTGTCCTGCGTCGAATTCGGTGCGCAATTGCCAGCTGCTTCCACTTTACCATTTGATTCAGGGGAGAAAGCATGTGTCCAAGAACGATGTATCAATGAAGAGATATGTGAAAAACACCTTGATGATTGATTCTAAACAGCGTTTGCCATGTTTTCAGTCGATATTATGGAGTTAATTTGGAAAAAAGTTCGCGTTTTGAGGACTGAATTTTCGTTTTTTTTTTGGTAGCCAAATGTGATGTATAAAACGGAGCTATTTCTAATACACAAAGAATCTTTTTGGAAAAACTGAGCATCTGCTATCCAACTGAGAGTATCCTCATTGAAAACATCAGAAGTTCTTCAAAGGTAAATGATTTTATTTGAAGGCTTTTATGTTTTTGTTGAAATGTTGCGTGCTGGATGCTAACGCTAATGCTAACGCTAAATCCTTTGTTTGCTAGCTACTGTTACACAAATTATTGTTTTCCTATGGTTGAGAAGCATATTTTGAAAATCTGAGATGACAGTTTTGTTTACAAAAGGCTAAGCTTGCGAGATGGCATATTTATTTCATTTCATTTGCGATTTTCATGAATAGTTAACGTTGCGTTATGGTAATGAGCTTGAGTCTGTATTCCTGATACCGGATCCGGTATGGGGAGTTCCAAGAGGTTAACTAGGTCTTTCTTCGCAGCACTCAACTGGACAATAATCAAGATATGACAAAACTAGAGCCTGCCGGACTTGCTTTTGAGTGTGGTGTCCAAAAAAGCACAGCCTCACTTCTACGGACAGACTTCTAATCTTTACAACCAATAAATCTATATGTTTTGACCATGACAATTTACAATCTAAGGTAACACCAAGTAATTTAGTCTCAACTTGTTCTGCCACACCGTTCATTACCAGATTCAGCCGAGGTCTAGAACTTATGGAGTGATTTGTTCCAAATACAATGCTCTTAGTTTGAGAGATGTCCAGGACCAGTTAATTATTGGCGACGCATTCCAAAACAGATTGCAACCATTTGTTAAGGGTTTCAGAGACTTCATTAGCTGTGGTTGCTGATGGGTATATGGAGTATCTTATACCATTTTTTTTTAAAAAGGTACTCTTGTTGCTAATCCCACCAGTGTCCGATTTCAAATAGGCTTTACAGCGAAAGCACCACAAACGATTACGTTAGGTGACCACCAACTCACAGAAAAACCCAGCCATTCTTCTAGCCAAAGAGAGGAGTCACAAAAAGCACAAATAGAGAATAAAATGTATCCCTAACCTTTGATGATCTTCATCAGATGACACTCATAGGACTTCATGTTACACAATACATGTTTTGTTTGATAAAGTTCATATTTATATAAAAACATCGGAGTTTACATTGGCGTGTTACGTTCACTAGTTCCAAAAACATCCAGTGATTTTGCATAGCCACATCAATTCAACAGAAATACTCATCATAAATGTAGATGAAAATACAAGTTATACACATGGAATTATAGATATACCTCTCCTAATGCAACCGCTGTATTTTTTTTTTTTACTTAACGGAAAAACCAAACGATGCAATAATCTGAGACGGCGCTCAGAAAATAAATACAATTATCCCCCATGTTGGAGTCAACAGAAATCATAACATTATAAATATTCCCTTAACTTTGATGATCTTCATCAGAATGCACTCCCAGGAATCCTAGTTCCACAATAAATGCTTGATTTGTTCATAATGTCCATTATTTATGTCCAAGTAGCTACCTTTGTTAGCGTGTTTAGTACACAAATCCAAACGCTCGTGCAGGTCCATCCGAACGTCGGATGAAAACTTCAAAAAGTTATATTACAGGTCGAAGAAACTTGTCAAACTAAGTATAGAATCAATCTTTAGGGTGTTGTTATCATAAATCTTCAATAAAGTTCCAACCGGAGAATTCCTTTGTGTGTAGAGAAGCCATGGAACGCAGGTCGCTATCATGTGAATTGCGTGTAACCAGCCCTTGGCTCTCTGCCAGACACCTGGCTCATTCAGCTCCCATTCAGCCCCACAACACAGTAGAAGCCTCATTCAAGTTTCTAAAGACGGTTGACATCTAGTGGAAGCCCTAGGAAGTGCAACTTCATCCATATCCCACAGTGAATTCAATAGGTGCTGGGTTGAAAATCGACCAACATGATTCCTCACTTCCCGTTTGGATTTCTTCTCAGGTTTTTGCCTGCCATATGAGTTCTGTTATACTCACAGACATCATTCAAACAGTTTTAGGAACTTCAGAGTGTTTTCTATCCAATACTAATATTAATATGCATATATTAGCAACTGGTACTGAGGAGCAGGCCGTTTACTCTGGGCACCTTTCACCCAAGCGACTCAATACTGCCCCTGCAGCCATAAGAAGTTGTTTTTATTTTTTTTATATAAAAAAAAATCACCTTTATTTAAATCTTGTTCCTGTAGTGTTTGTAAACACGCTGGTAAACTGATCAATAACCTTATCCAGATTAAAGGCACTGGTTACAGTGAGAAGCTTCCTTTTGAGTGCACAGCTTATTCAGGTCCCCAAGAAAGTAGACCTCTGTTTACATCACATACACTGTCAAGCATTTCACACATTATTCAGATACTGACGGTTAGCACTTGGTGGCCAATAGCAACATCCAAAAAGAAAAGGCTTTAGATGTGCCAAGTGAACCTGCAACCACAACACTTCAATAACACTCGAAATAAGATATTCTCTAAGCATTACAGGGATATGGCTCTGAATAGATACAGCAACACCTCCCCTATAAGCATTCCTGTCTCTTCTATAGATGTTATATCCTTGTGTTGCTACTTCTGTATCATCAAATTAGATGGAATTTTGTTTTCAATTTTCATACATTTAAATTATTCAAAATCGGTCTGCAACCCAGAGTTGGTAAAGTTCTGGTTTAAATGAAAAAGACAGAATTCCCAGTTTAGAAAAGTCAAATCAATGTTTATTCACGAGAGCTCTTCAGTTCATATACAAAGACATTCATTTTTTACCATTCTCCTTACTTACGCACACACATGCGCACTAACATTAGGAGAGCCATCTTCTCCAGAATTCTCACCACGGTTTGACAGTTCCATTCCACCCAGATTAGGGGAACCTGGAGGGGTACTCCCTGTCCTATCGTACATTTCTCAGAGTTCTAGCCAGGTCGGTTCAAACACAGTTTAATTGTTCTCTGTGTTTTCTTTAGGAACAAACATACATTTCTCTCTTCCCCCACTTATGTTTTAACATTTTCATTATTCCTTATATATGCTACATAACCTATAATCCCTAATGGTTACGTTTCCGGGTAGAATTCTTTAATCATTATCTTTAACCTTATAAAGTCTTTTACCATGAAATGAATTATTTAAGTGGGTCCATGGGGCTGGTACTATGACAGGAGAGGGTTGAAGACGTCTCTGGGGCTGGTACTATGACAGGAGAGGGTTGAAGACGTCTCTGGGGCTGGTACTATGACAGGAGAGGGTTGAAGACGTCTCTGGGGCTGGTACTATGCCAGGAGAGGGTTGAAGACGTCTCTGGGGCTGGTACTATGCCAGGAGAGGGTGGAAGACGTCTCTGGGGCCTATTCTCTACTACATAAACTATATTGTGAGTGAATGAGAGTGAGGAGAGAGGAGAGCTTTGCCTACACAGACATGGTGTTGTGCAATCACTGTAGGTGTCAAGAACCAGAGCATAGAGCATAACATGAGCATAACATGTGGATGAGATTCTCTTGGCTGTGTCTCCCAGGCTGGCTTCAGGGAATTCAGATTAGCATGTGTAACGGAGTCTGTACATCTGACAAGCCAAAGCATTCATGAGTCTTGGCACCTGTACTTCAAGGTCTCAGGAAGTAGACATCACTGCTCGATGCTAACTTAACCAAAATTGCTACATATGCAAATGAGAGACTACATAATGTTAAGTAAAAATTGTCTCTTGTTCTCTCTTACTCTGCCCCTCTTCTTTCTCCAGTAATATAAAGTGCTGTTGACTCTTTCAGCATGTGCTTAACCTTCTCTTTGTACCTCCTGCTCTTCTCTCCTTCACAGCTGCTCTGAATAGCTGAATTATTCTCTTTGATGAAGAGCAACCCAATGGCACCAGAGTGACAGTACAGGGAGAATGAGAAAGACAGAATGTGAAGAGAGAACTATTTGGAGTGAAAAAAGTGGGTTTACTTCATTACACTACCATACCCACCTGCTGGTCGTTGGCATGCCACAAGACCACTTATTTCTCTCTCTCTCTCTCCCTCCCCCTCTACACACAGAGAGAGACAGTCAATGTGGCTGCCATGGCCTTTGGCCTGGTGTGCTGCAGGTATATGCTGGGGGTGAGTCACTTCTCTCCTGCTTGCCTTGCCCAAGCGTGCATGTGTTATATAAGCCCTGCTCTGACGTCGTGACAATGCTCCCAGCCCCAGGAAGTAAGGTTGACGCACAATCAGAGGAGAGAAACGAAAGCAGCCTGTGTGAATAGGATCATCTCTGGCCCAAGACTAAAAATCACACAGTCACGACCGGCTGACACAGCATTAACCAGCGTGTTGTGACGGCCCTGAATTATTTTGAGCCGTCTCAGTGCTTCTCCTTCCAATAGGGTGCTTTCCCTTTAATTCCCAATTAAATAGCCAGCATCAGCTGCGCAAAAGTGGCGTTTTGTGATGGAGACGTGACTGAGGATGTGTTCCCGAAGCTTCTCTATTCCGGTTGTTTTGTTGCTGTTAAACGTGTGTTTTGTAGCCTGAGAGTTTACCCAGGATCGGATCCACTCTTTGCGTCCGTGGACTACTCCTCTCTATTCTTCGTGGCCTTTCTCCGCTGGAGATCTGTTGGCGGATTGGATTGTCTGACTGACCGACTGACTACCACCTTTTTTGTATACGGTATTTCATTTGTTTTGATATGATGTATACGGTGATGATTTATGTAGTTAGATGTAGTTGAGGAATTAGTAAGAGCAGATACGCTTTAAAGTTCTGTGGTAAAATGGTTATATTGATTGTATAATTTAATACTGGGTTTACGCTACACGGAATGACCGGACCAACATTGCGTGACCAAAGTCACTTGAGTTCACTGAACTCCTTTACCGGGCGGGACTCTTTTTAGGCCCGAGGTACAGGACATTTCTGGAGGAACCAGAACTCATTGTATTATATTATTATGTGTGTGTAATCCATTGATGTTGCTAATACAACCCACGCAAAAGAATAGTTGTTTTTGAAGTTCTTTCAATGTTTTAAGGGTTTATGAAAAGTTGATTTCCCTTCTGACGTTTACATAAGTCCTTTGTATGGTGTAGACTTGACGGACCAGATGGGACTCATTCCCTCCCAAACTAAAAGGAGAAACCAATGTTTTCTCTGGTAGGCACAACCTACCTGGCACCCCTATAAAAAAATAACCTCAAGTCAAAACCGTTACATAAAAAATGGCACCCCAGATGGGACAGCACAACATTGAGAACTAACCAAAGCAAATCTTTTGTGTGGAATTAAAACAATGGATTCACCCCAAGATAATGTGCTCATCCATGTCATACCTGTCAATGGGAATATACAGGGCCATTCTGACCATCAAGCTGACAATACAAATCATAATGTGAATGGAGATAATGGAGTTGATTTGGGCCAGAGCCCTGGGAATCTGAATGCTCGGTCTGAACCACAGGCCACAGGAGGTCTAACCAGTTACTCACTTATTGACATGGATCTGTGTGGAAGTACTGAGCTAGCCCTCCCTCTGACACCCAACCTTCTTCCATTGTCTGGTTTATCTCCAGAGGTGGGAGTCTTACAACTTCAAGGTGACATCCTTGATATTCGTCGGACTCAACAACATCTCCAAACTCTTATCCACGATAAATTTAAATGTCTGAGGGAAGAGCAACAACAGAGTGCCATGGAATTCAGAAACTCACTGAGCACTCTAACCCACACACTGACAGAGCTCAGTGAGAGTGGAAGACGGGAAATTACTGGTGCCATGGACAGGCAGTTTGACTACCAACGAAACCAACTCACTGCCACTCTCCAATGGCGCCTGCAACATCATCACACTGAGGTCCTCAAGGACGTTAATTCTGTTTTTTCTCCCATGGTTAACACTGTAGACCACTTGCAAGCAGAGCTCTCTAATTGTGTTAAAATGTTGGATGACGTGTCTGTGGACATGGCCTCCATTAAGCACAACTCCTTACACAGAGTTTCTCTAGTGTCCACTTCTGTTCAGGCCACTGAGGGCCAAGCTGGCACCTCTGAAGAGCCAAGACAAGGCCATGCTACAGCCACCCCTTGCAGGATGCAATCCACCATGCATCCTGGGGTTCATTTTCATTGTCCGATAACGCCCTCCCCCTCTACTTCCTCAATCCCTCCTAGCTCGTTTGTTCATGGTGATTTGAGTAGATGTCATGTGGGGGCGATGCCCATTAAATTGCAATTTCCCACCTTTGGGAAAAAAGATGACAGTCCTGATCCGCTAATGTACCTAGAAAGATGTCGTGACTTTCTTGCCCTCAATCCCCTGGCTGACGAAGAACTCCTTGCCACATTGAGGAATGTGTTGCATGGGACAGCTCGAGACTGGTGGGATGTGGCACGTCTCACCACTACCTCCTGGGCTGACTTTGAGGCCAAGTTTTCCTCTGCATTTCTGTCTGAGGACTACACAGATGAGCTGGCAGACAGAGTCAGGAATCGAGTGCAAAGAGAGAAAGAGAGTATCCGTGACTTTGCATACGGTTACCACTCCCTGTGCAGAAGGTGGAAACCTGGCATTGAGGAGGAAGAGGTCATTAAATTGATCTTGAAGAACATCAACCCACTACTAGCCAGTCAACTCCGAGAACGAGTCACCACTGTCGATGGACTGGTTCGCTTGGGACAGCAGTTTGAGAAGGACAGAGAATGCCAACAGCAATATGACCAAAGAAAGAAACAGACACCCAAACCGTTACCCAAGACAGACCATCAACAACAGCCAGAGTCTCAAGCCATGACCCCTCTCATGTTCTGTTGGAGATGTAGCCAAAAGGGACATTCTTCAGCTACATGTCCAAGACCGTATCAAGAAAACCCTTCCAGAAACCACAAATCACAACAGGCCAACACACCTAACTCTCTTCGCAGGAATGACCATCCTTCTCTGGGTGCTTTAACCAGAGCTGAAATCCCAAGAGTCACTGCCTACGCCCCCCCATCGACATCCCCTTCCTTTCAGTTCATACCGCACCAACTGGTGTTACCCCTGTCCATAGGCCCATGGACAGGAAGAGCCATCCTGGACACCGGGTCATCCTACACACTGCTCAATGAGAAACTGTGGAAGGAGGTTAAAGGTCCGCAATACAACTTGAAGCCGTGGACAGAAGGTCCACTCTATCTGGCGGATGGTGAGGCTAAACGACCCCTTGGATGGAGTGAGGTAGAGTTCCGCCTGTGTAACCGCTCCTATATGATTCCTTCGGTGATCCTACAAACCAAGAACCTTGCTTTTCCTGTCGTGTTGGGAATTGATTTCATGTACTTCAGTGGTGTCCAGATTGATATCGCACACAATTGCTACTGGTTTCCATACAATCCGAGCAAGAAGCATTTCTTCCAATCAGAAGCTACGAAGTTACATGATTGGGGTTCAAATGTGGCAGTCTTCTCTGCCGTTGCTCCGTTACCACTAACCCTTGATAATCCTTCTGACGATCTCCTTTTACAGGCTGTAAGAAGAGCTCAGCTGGAACATCCAGAGGAGTTAAGGCTGTTGGAACAGCTGCAGAATAATGCTGATGTATGTACTTCAAGGCTAGGACGCACCGGGCTCCTGAAGCACAAAATATTCCTTACACAGGAAATGCCGATCAAGCAAAAGCCATATCGTTTGTCCCCAGCGAAGCTAATCATCCAAAAGGGACTCATTAATGATATGTTAACACAAGATATAATAGAACGTTCCTCCTCTCCTTGGGCTGCTCCTGTTGTCCTCATCCCAAAAAAGACTGGTGGTCTTAGATTTTGTGTGGACTATAGGAAGACCAACAATGTTTCCCAGACTGATGCCTATCCTTTTCCTACCATCCACGAGATCCTGGAGTCATTGTCTGGCGCTGTTGTGTTCACTACCCTTGACCTCAATAGTGGTTATTGGCAAGTTGAGATGGACCAGGAAAGCAAGGACAAGACTGCTTTTGTCTGTGCTGAGGGCTTGTTTTCCTTTAAGGTGATGCCTTTTGGATTAAAGAATGCACCTGCCACTTTCCAAAGACTGATGGAGATTGCGTTAGGGGAGCTCAAAGGGAAGATCTGTTTCGTCTACCTGGACGATATAATTATCTACTCCCAGAACAGAGAACAACACTTTCAAGATCTTCAAGCAGTGTTGGACAAGCTAAGAGAAGCTGGTCTGACCGTGAATATGAAGAAGAGCAACTTCTGCCAAACTTCCCTGAAGTTCCTTGGCCATATTGTGTCTTTCGACGGCATTCATGTGGATCCTGAAAAGACCAAGGCGGTACAAGATTTTCCTGTGCCAACCACACTCAAGGCCCTTCAACGGTTCCTTGGGATGGCTGGATGGTACCATCGGTTTGTGTCGAACTTCTCCCAGGTGGCAGAACCCCTCAACGCGTTGAAGCGAAAAGGAGTGAAATTCCTATGGACGGCAGAGTGCCAGACATCCTTTGAAACTCTGAAACGACACCTCGTCACACCTCCCATTTTAGGTCATCCCAACTTTGATTCCCCTTTTGTTGTTTACACTGATGCAAGTGATGTTGGACTTGGTGCTGTCCTAGTCCAACAGAATGGACTTGGCACTGAAGAAGTGCTAGCGTTCGCCAGTCGGACATTGAATGGAGCAGAACGGAACTACTCCACAACCGAGCAAGAGTGCCTTGCAGTTGTCTGGGCTTTGGAAAAGTGGAGGTACTACCTGGAGGGAAGACACTTCACTGTGGTCACTGACCATTCCTCCCTTGTGTGGGTGTTCAAGACCAACAAACCAAGCACCAGACTCATAAGATGGGCTCTACGGTTGCAAGAGTTCACCTTTGCAGTAGAATACAGGAAAGGAAAATACAACACTGTTCCAGATGCCTTATCCAGAGCTCCTGCTTGTGGCAACGGTGGCCCGCATCTTACATGTGCTACTGTCCTGTCAAGCAGTCGAGACTCGCCCAAAGCAGACTTTCCCATCTCTGATGAGACCATATGGAAAGCCCAACAGGATGATCCAGAAGTACAGGCTTTGTACCAGACTATCCTGGAAGATGGAGAAAAGATGGTCAATCCTACCACAAAGCTGACCATCCTGGAAGACAAAGTCTACCGGGTTGTACAACTACCACACAGAACCCTCTACCAATTGTACATACCTGAAACTCTACGCCTACAACTGCTTCAACATTTCCATGAAGACCCATTAGCTGGTCATTTGGGCAGGTTCAAAACCTACAAGCGGTTGCAAGCGTTACTGTACTGGCCACATCTGAGCATGGATGTGAAGTCACACATCCGAAACTGTCAGGTTTGTCAAATGTACAAACCAGAAGGTAGAAAGCCTGCTGGCAAGTTGCAGCAAACGGTGGTTACCCGACCTTGGGAAATGCTAGGAGTGGATTTGATGGGTCCATTTCCTAGAAGCTCCAATCAGAATGTGTACATGCTTGTGTTTGTTGATTATTATTCAAAGTGGGTGGAACTCTTTTCCCTGCGTCAGGCCACAGCAAGGACCGTCTCTAACATCCTTACGAAAGAGATCCTGACTCGCTGGGGAGTGCCTGATTACATCCTGTCTGATCGAGGTTCCCAATTTGTCTCTGATCTCTTTGAGGAGACCTGCCAAAGATGGAACCTGAGACAGAAGTTGACCACGGCCTATCACCCACAGACCAATCTCACTGAGAGAGTAAATCGAACCTTGAAGACAATGATTGCTTCCTATGTAGGGACCCAGCACAAACACTGGGACAAGCACCTTCACGAGTTTCGATTTGCCCTGAATTCTGCTGTGCAAGAGTCCACTGGAGTCACACCTGCAGAGCTGAACCTAAGTCGTCCCCTCCGAGGACCCTTGGATATGGTGCTACAGCCCCAGCAGATTACTCCAGACGCTGCTTGCTATGACCAGGTAGTCCATCTCCATGACTTGAGAGCTCTTGTCTCAAAGAACATGACCCAGGCTCGACTCAAGCAGAAGAGAAATTATGATAAGAACAGACAAGACATGCAGTTTCAGCTTCGTGATCGGGTGTGGCTTCGCTCTCATCCTTACTCGAAAGCTGAACAATTCTTCTCTGCCAAGCTCGCTCCTAAATGGCAAGGACCATATAGGATTGTGGAGCAGATGGGCCCTTTGAACTACCGAGTGGTGAAAGAGGACACAGGTGAAAATATGCGCGTTGTCCATGTCTCACGCCTTAAGGCCTGTTACCCCTCGGCTGAGGAATTGGAGGCGATTGAGCGCCGCAAGATCTTGGATATCTTTGAAGAGGAAAGTGAGGAGACTTTTCTCAGATTCCCAGACCCAGAAGTCTCACACCTTAAGGCCTGTGACCCCTCAGCTGAGGAGCGTGAGCTCCAAAAAGTCATGAGAATTTTTGTAGAGGAAAGTGATGAGGAGACCTTTCTCGGTTACCCCGACCAAGATGTGCCTTCCAGGGCAATGGTCGGCTTTTTCCAGGGGAGGGGGTGTGTGACGGCCCTGAATTATTTTGAGCCGTCTCAGTGCTTCTCCTTCCAATAGGGTGCTTTCCCTTTAATTCCCAATTAAATAGCCAGCATCAGCTGCGCAAAAGTGGCGTTTTGTGATGGAGACGTGACTGAGGATGTGTTCCCGAAGCTTCTCTATTCCGGTTGTTTTGTTGCTGTTAAACGTGTGTTTTGTAGCCTGAGAGTTTACCCAGGATCGGATCCACTCTTTGCGTCCGTGGACTACTCCTCTCTATTCTTCGTGGCCTTTCTCCGCTGGAGATCTGTTGGCGGATTGGATTGTCTGACTGACCGACTGACTACCACCTTTTTTGTATACGGTATTTCATTTGTTTTGATATGATGTATACGGTGATGATTTATGTAGTTAGATGTAGTTGAGGAATTAGTAAGAGCAGATACGCTTTAAAGTTCTGTGGTAAAATGGTTATATTGATTGTATAATTTAATACTGGGTTTACGCTACACGGAATGAACGGACCAACATTGCGTGACCAAAGTCACTTGAGTTCACTGAACTCCTTTACCGGGCGGGACTCTTTTTAGGCCCGAGGTACAGGACATTTCTGGAGGAACCAGAACTCATTGTATTATATTATTATGTGTGTGTAATCCATTGATGTTGCTAATACAACCCACGCAAAAGAATAGTTGTTTTTGAAGTTCTTTCAATGTTTTAAGGGTTTATGAAAAGTTGATTTCCCTTCTGACGTTTACATAAGTCCTTTGTATGGTGTAGACTTGACGGACCAGATGGGACTCATTCCCTCCCAAACTAAAAGGAGAAACCAATGTTTTCTCTGGTAGGCACAACCTACCTGGCACCCCTATAAAAAAATAACCTCAAGTCAAAACCGTTACA
>NW_027259994.1:0-19007 GCF_045791955.1 Oncorhynchus clarkii lewisi
AGGACAAATCAAATCAAATCAAATTTTATTTGTCACATACACATGGTTAGCAGATGTTAATGCGAGTGTAGCGAAATGCTTGTGCTTCTAGTTCCGACAATGCAGTAATAACAAGTAATCTAACTAACAATTCCAAAACTACTGTCTTGTACACAGTGTAAGGGGATAAAGAATATGTACATAAGGATATATGAATGAGTGATGGTACAGAGCAGCATAGGCAAGATACAGTAGATGGTATCGGGTACAGTATGTACAAATTAGATGAGTATGTAAACAAAGTGGTATAGTATAAAGTGGCTAGTGATACATGTATTACATAAGGATACCGTCGATGATATAGAGTACAGTATATACGTATGCGTATGAGATGAATAATGTAGGGTAAGTAACATTTATATAAGGTAGTATTGTTTAAAGTGGCTAGTGATATATTTACATCATTTCCCATCAATTCCCATTATTAAAGTGGCTGGAGTTGAGTCAGTGTCAGTGTGTTGGCAGCAGCCACTCAGTGTTAGTGGTGGCTGTTTAACAGTCTGATGGCCTTGAGATAGAAGCTGTTTTTCAGTCTCTCGGTCCCAGCTTTGATGCACCTGTACTGACCTCGCCTTCTGGATGATAGCGGGGTGAACAGGCAGTGGCTCGGGTGGTTGATGTCCTTGATGATCTTTATGGCCTTCCTGTGACACCGGGTGGTGTAGGTGTCCTGGAGGGCAGGTAGTTTGCCCCCGGTGATGCGTTGTGCAGACCTCACTACCCTCTGGAGAGCCTTACGGTTGAGGGCGGTGCAGTTGCCATACCAGGCGGTGATACAGCCCGCCAGGATGCTCTCGATTGTGCATCTGTAGAAGTTTGTGAGTGCTTTGGTGACAAGCCGAATTTCTTCAGCCTCCTGAGGTTGAAGAGGCGCTGCTGCGCCTTCTTCACGATGCTGTCTGTGTGAGTGGACCAATTCAGTTTGTCTGTGATGTGTATGCCGAGGAACTTAAAACTTGCTACCCTCTCCACTACTGTTCCATCGATGTGGATAGGGGGGTGTTCCCTCTGCTGTTTCCTGAAGTCCACAATCATCTCCTTAGTTTTGTTGACGTTGAGTGTGAGGTTGTTTTCCTGACACCACACTCCGAGGGCCCTCACCTCCTCCCTGTAGGCCGTCTCATCGTTGTTGGTAATCAAGCCTACCACTGTTGTGTCGTCCGCAAACTTGATGATTGAGTTGGAGGCGTGCGTGGCCACGCAGTCGTGGGTGAACAGGGAGTACAGGAGAGAGGGCTCAGAACGCAACCTTGTGGGGCCCCAGTGTTGAGGATCAGCGGGGAGGGAGATGTTGTTGCCTACCCTCACCACCTGGGGCGGCCCGTCAGGAAGTCCAGTACCCAGTTGCACAGGGCGGGGTCGAGACCCAGGGTCTCGAGCTTGATGACGAGCTTGGAGGGTACTATGGTGTTGAATGCCGAGCTGTAGTCGATGAACAGCATTCTCACATAGGTATTCCTCTTGTCCAGATGGGTTAGGGCAGTGTGCAGTGTGGTTGAGATTGCATCGTCTGTGGACCTATTTGGGCGGTAAGCAAATTGGAGTGGGTCTAGGGTGTCAGGTAGGGTGGAGGTGATATGGTCCTTGACTAGTCTCTCAAAGCACTTCATGATGACGGATGTGAGTGCTACGGGGCGTAGTCATTTAGCTCAGTTACCTTAGCTTTCTTGGGAACAGGAACAATGGTGGCCCTCTTGAAGCATGTGGGAACAGCAGACTGGTATAGGGATTGATTGAATATGTCCGTAAACACACCGGCCAGCTGGTCTGCGCATGCTCTGAGGGCGCGGCTGGGGATGCCATCTGGGCCTGCAGCCTTGCGAGGGTTAACACGTTTAAATGTCTTACTCACCTCGGCTGCAGTGAAGGAGAGACCGCATGTTTTCGTTGCAGGCCGTGTCAGTGGCACTGTATTGTCCTCAAAGCGGGCAAAAAAGTTATTTAGTCTGCCTGGGAGCAAGACATCCTGGTCCGTGACTGGGCTGGGTTTCTTCCTGTAGTCCGTGATTGACTGTAGACCCTGCCACATGCCTCTTGTGTCTGAGCCGTTGAATTGAGATTCTACTTTGTCTCTGTACTGGCGCTTAGCTTGTTTGATAGCCTTGCGGAGGGAATAGCTGCACTGTTTGTATTCGGTCATGTTACCAGACACCTTGCCCTGATTAAAAGCAGTGGTTCGCGCTTTCAGTTTCACACGAATGCTGCCATCAATCCACGGTTTCTGGTTAGGGAATGTTTTAATCGTTGCTATGGGAACGACATCTTCAACGCACGTTCTAATGAACAATAGGACACAGCTCTGTTAGAGCTCTCCAGGACACAGCTCTGTTAGAGCTCTCCAGGACACAACACTGTCATGATGAGTAGAACGGAGCATTTCACATCTCTTACCTGCTTAGCCTCCAGCTCTGCCCGCACGGCTTCGTACTCTGCATGTTGCTTTACCAGAGAAGCTACTTTCAACTGCAGATCATCAAGTTGTATACGCTGCTTACTGGTCTCCCTGGAACAATGTCGTGTGACAGAAACTAATGAACAACTTTATGTTGTCAACCATATAAGTTTCCATAACATGTCAAATACTCACAAAGACATAGAAGAGCATTTAGTAAAGAGGAACTGGAGAAATGAAATGTGTCATACCTCTGGGATGTCTGGAGCTGTAAACAAACTGTCAAGGAAAACACTTCATAATCCTGGAATTAAAGCAGAGGCCTTTTATCCAAAGCATTAATGCGTGCATACATTTTTAGGTACGGGTGGTTCTGGGAATCGAACACACTATCCTAGCGTTGCCAGCGCTACGCTCTATCAACTGAGCTAGACGAACACTTCTAACAACACTGACAGTAGTGCAATGGGGGTGGCAGGTAGCCTTGTGGGTAAGTCTGTTGGGCCAATGGGGGTGGCAGGTAGCCTTGTGGATAAGGCTGTTGGGCCAATGGGGTGGCAGGTAGCCTTGTGGATAAGGCTGTTGGGCCAATGGGGGTGGCAGGTAGCCTTGTGGATAAGGCTGTTGGGCCAATGGGGGTGGCAGGTAGCCTTGTGGATAAGACTGTTGGGCCAATGGGGGTGGCAGGTAGCCTTGTGGATAAGACTGTTGGGCCAATGGGGGTGGCAGGTAGCCTTGTGGATAAGGCTGTTGGGCCAATGGGGGTGGCAGGTAGCCTTGTGGATAAGACTGTTGGGCCAATGGGGGTGGCAGGTAGCCTTGTGGATAAGGCTGTTGGGCCAATGGGAGTGGCAGGTAGCCTTGTGGGTAGCCTTGTGGATAAGACTGTTGGGCCAATGGGGGTGGCAGGTAGCCTTGTGGATAAGGCTGTTGGGCCAAAGGGGGTGGCAGGTAGCCTTGTGGATAAGACTGTTGGGCCAATGGGGGTGGCAGGTAGCATTGTGGATAAGGCTGTTGGGCCAATGGGGGTGGCAGGTAGCCTTGTGGATAAGGCTGTTGGGCCAATGGGGGTGGCAGGTAGCCTTGTGGATAAGACTGTTGGGCCAATGGGGGTGGCAGGTAGCCTTGTGGATAAGGCTGTTGGGCCAATGGGGGTGGCAGGTAGCCTTGTGGATAAGGCTATTGGGCCAATGGGGGTGGCAGGTAGCCTTGTGGATAAGGCTGTTGGGCCAATGGGGGTGGCAGGTAGCCTTGTGGATAAGGCTGTTGGGCCAATGGGGGTGGCAGGTAGCCTTTACCTCAGTAAGGTCACCCCCATAGAATTCTAATGGTCACCCCCATAGAAGTCTAAATGGCCACTCCCATAGAAGTCTAAATGGCCACTCCCATAGAAGTCTAAATGGCCACTCCCATAGAAGTCTAAATGGCCACTCCCATAGAAGTCTAAATGGCCACTCCCATAGAAGTCTAAATGGCCACTCCCATAGAAGTCTAAATGGTCACTTCCACTAAGGACGAGGTCAGTACAATACATAATCACCTTGAACCTCTCATCCCACTGTAACCAGTGAAGTCAAAACAGACTTGTTATGATGGTGTTATATTGTAACACCAGTGAAGTCAAAACAGACTTGTTATGATGGTGTTATACTGTAACACCAGTGAAGTCAAAACAGACTTATTATGATGGTGTTATCTTGTAACACCAGTGACAGGAGTGAGAGTAGTGAAGTCGGAAATAGTGGCCATTAGTACCAGAGCCAGCCAATCAGAACAGTTTTCTGTTCTGTTCATTCCAAGGGAGGCACTGAGACCTAATTAATGACTGAAGAGAGGCTGAAGAGCATGAATGGCTGAGACCTAATGAATGACTGAAGAGAGGCTGAAGAGCATGAATGGCTGAGACCTAATTAATGACTGAAGAGAGGCTGAAGAGCATGAATGGCTGAGAACCTAATTAACGACTGAAGAGAGGCTGAAGAGCATGAATGGCTGAGTCCTAATGAATGACTGAAGACAGGCTGAAGAGCATGAATGGCTGAGACCTAATGAATGACTGAAGACAGGCTGAAGAGCATGAATGGCTGAGACCTAATTAATGACTGAAGAGAGGCTGAAGAGCATGAATGGCTGAGACCTAACAACTGAAGAGAGTGAATGGACTTTTGAAAGGATATCTTCACACTTCCCTTGATATTCACTCAGCAGGTGACTGAAAAAAAAAAAGTTAAACAGATTACATTAGTAGCCTACCGTTTCTAAAACATACCAGTCATTCACTCCACCTGTTACATTAAACATGGTAGGCCTAGCTACATAGCTACATGGTAGGCCTAGCTACATAGCTACATGGTAGGCCTAGCTACATAGCTACATGGTAGGCCTAGCTACATAGCTACATGGTAGGCCTAGCTACATAGCTACATGGTAGGCCTAGCTACATAGCTACATGGTAGGCCTAGCTACATAGCTACATGGTAGGCCTAGCTACATATGTGTTTAACATTGTCATTTTCAGTTCCAAAACACAGCTAGCTACATCAGATGAGTCTAGATAGAGTCTATGGGTCCTAGTCAGTCAAACCAGCCACCGGGTCAATGACAACACTGTTGCTGCTCTGTGACATGTGTAGCAGACAGACATATAGCTTTAACGTCGTGTCTGGCTCCGTTTCCACACAGATGTTTATTGACAAGTGGAATGAAACTGTCATCAGAATTCAGACAATGCAGGTTTGTTTTCAACTTCCAGGGAACCAGACTACAGAGTTTGATTGAATATCCCCCAGTCCTGATTATGTATGTAGTTAGCTGTTTGATTGAATAGCCCCCCACCCTGAGTATGTATGTAGTTAGCTGTTTGATTGAATAGCCCCCACCCTGAGTATGTATGTAGTTAGCTGTTTGATTGAATATCCCCCCACCCTGAGTATGTATGTAGTTAGCTGTTTGATTGAATAGCCCCCACCCTGAGTATGTATGTAGTTAGTTAGTTGTTTGATTGAATAGCCCCCACCCTGAGTATGTAGTTAGCTGTTTGATTGAATAGCCCCCCACCCTGAGTATGTAGTTAGCTGTTTGATTGAATAGCCCCCCACCCTGAGTATGTAGTTAGCTGTTTGATTGAATAGCCCCCACCCTGAGTATGTATGTAGTTAGTTAGCTGTTTGATTGAATAGCCCCCCCACCCTGAGTATATATGTAGTTAGTTAGCTGTTTGATTGAATAGCCCCCACCCTGAGTATATATGTAGTTAGTTAGCTGTTTGATTGAATAGCCCCCACCCTGAGTATGTAGTTAGCTGTTTGATTGAATAGCCCCCCACCCTGAGTATGTAGTTAGCTGTTTGATTGAATAGCCCCCCACCCTGAGTATGTAGTTAGCTGTTTGATTGAATAGCCCCCACCCTGAGTATGTATGTAGTTAGTTAGCTGTTTGATTGAATAGCCCCCACCCTGAGTATGTAGTTAGCTGTTTGATTGAATAGCCCCCACCCTGAGTATGTATGTAGTTAGTTAGCTGTTTGATTGAATAGCCCCCCACCCTGAGTATGTAGTTAGCTGTTTGATTGAATAGCCCCCCACCCTGAGTATATATGTAGTTAGTTAGCTGTTTGATTGAATAGCCCCCCACCCTGAGTATGTAGTTAGCTGTTTGATTGAATAGCCCCCCCACCCTGAGTATATATGTAGTTAGTTAGCTGTTTGATTGAATAGCCCCCACCCTGAGTATTTATGTAGTTAGTTAGCTGTTTGATTGAATAGCCCCCACCCTGAGTATGTAGTTAGCTGTTTGATTGAATAGCCCCCCACCCTGAGTATGTAGTTAGCTGTTTGATTGAATAGCCCCCCACCCTGAGTATGTAGTTAGCTGTTTGATTGAATAGCCCCCACCCTGAGTATGTATGTAGTTAGTTAGCTGTTTGATTGAATAGCCCCCACCCTGAGTATGTAGTTAGCTGTTTGATTGAATAGCCCCCACCCTGAGTATGTATGTAGTTAGTTAGCTGTTTGATTGAATAGCCCCCCACCCTGAGTATGTAGTTAGCTGTTTGATTGAATAGCCCCCCACCCTGAGTATGTATGTAGTTAGTTAGCTGTTTGATTGAATAGCCCCCCACCCTGAGTATGTAGTTAGCTGTTTGATTGAATAGCCCCCCACCCTGAGTATATATGTAGTTAGTTAGCTGTTTGATTGAATAGCCCCCCACCCTGAGTATGTAGTTAGCTGTTTGATTGAATAGCCCCCACCCTGAGTATATATGTAGTTAGTTAGCTGTTTGATTGAATAGCCCCCACCCTGAGTATGTATGTAGTTAGTTAGCTGTTTGATTGAATAGCCCCCACCCTGAGTATGTATGTAGTTAGTTAGCTGTATGATTGAATAGCCCCCACCCTGAGTATATATGTAGTTAGCTGTTTGATTGAATAGCCCCCACCCTGAGTATATATGTAGATAGCTGTTTGATTGAATAGCCCCCACCCTGAGTATGTATGTAGTTAGTTAGTTGTTTGATTGAATAGCCCCCACCCTGAGTATATATGTAGTTAGCTGTTTGATTGAATAGCCCCCACCCTGAGTATATATGTAGTTAGCTGTTTGATTGAATAGCCCCCACCCTGAGTATGTATGTAGTTAGTTAGTTGTTTGATTGAATAGCCCCCACCCTGAGTATGTATGTAGTTAGCTGTTTGATTGAATAGCCCCCCACCCTGAGTATATATGTAGTTAGCTGTTTGATTGAATAGCCCCCACCCTGAGTATATATGTAGATAGCTGTTTGATTGAATAGCCCCCACCCTGAGTATGTATGTAGTTAGCTGTTTGATTGAATAGCCCCCACCCTGAGTATGTATGTAGTTAGTTAGTTGTTTGATTGAATAGCCCCCACCCTGAGTATGTAGTTAGCTGTTTGATTGAATAGCCCCCACCCTGAGTATGTATGTAGTTAGCTGTGTTTTAGGGGCCTGTACAGCCTCATCTCATCACACAAGTCTAATAACGTTAGTTACTTACTCGGAGTCAATAGTTTTCTGTTTCAAAACCAGGAGAGCTGCCACATATTCGTTTAGGTTCTACAATGAGAGAGAGGATGGATTGTCCGTCAGTATAGTTTGGTGAAATATTAGCTAACTATCTTTTTCTCCAGGTTTGAAGCAAGCATAGACCAGTAGCCAGAGCCTTTCTCTCCTCACCTGGTGAAGCACAGTGCAGTTTTGACAGGCTCCAGTAGTTGCTCCTGAAGCGATTTTGGAAAGATTCTCCCCCGGCATCATGATAAGTCGTCACAGTTACTGTCCAATATCCCAAACTAGTAATGTCAAAATAGAACTACTGACATTAAAAACACAAACACTTGACAACAAATTCGGCATGACACAAACGCACTGTCCCACGTTGACTCAGGACCCAAAATATACACGGGGTTGTCTATAGAAATGCCGGTCTGAAAAAGTCAGACCTTAGCGATATATTTTTTCAGATTTTTTATACATTACATTTTTGTATTATTATTATAAACAACAAATCAATACAAAAAAAGTACATGGGGGAACACAAGCATATATAAAGAATATCCCAAGAACAATTGGGCTAGGGGAGGGGCTGGAGGCGGGGCTGGGGGCGGGGCTTGGGGGTACAATTATCACGTTACACAACGACCTCAAGGGGAATATACACGTTTATCATTCTAACAGCTTATTTGTTGTATTTAGTTGTCTTAAAATAAAGTTCCATTTATTTTAATGTAATGTAAAATGTGGTGTTTTGTTTGTAAATTTACATTTGTGAATATGGCCAAAAGAATAATGAAATTAATTGTATCAACTTATTTCTATCGTAGGTAAATAATCCAAGCAGTACATCTCTCCACAGTAGTGTAAAATCTTCATAAATGTGTTTGATTATAAATCTACTGATGTCTTATTCCTTAAATGTATAAAATACCGAAAAAGATACAACACTGTTTCTGGGTGGTCATTACAAAAGATACAACACTGTTTCTGGGTGGTCATTACAAAAGATACAACACTGTTTCTGGGTGGTCATTACAAAAGGTACAACACTGTTTCTGGGTGGTCATTACAAAAGGTACAACACTGTTTCTGGGTGGTCATTACAAAAGATACAACACTGTTTCTGGGTGGTCATTACAAAAGATACAACACTGTTTCTGGGTGGTCATTACAAAAGATACAACACTGTTTCTGGGTGGTCATTACAAAAGATACAACACTGTTTCTGGGTGGTCATTACAAAAGGTACCATTTGAATTTATATTTTCTTAAAATTTCTTCATGATATGGTGGTTGGCAGGATAATATTTATTAATCATTTTTAAAGAAACTTCCTTAATTTTGTTAATAAGTAGGTATGTGTGTGGCAATATCCAAACTTTTTTCCAACAGACATGATCAATAAAACCGTTCCAATATGGCATGACATAAGGAATAGATACAACATCCTGTTGAAACAAGGTTCCTATAGTTCTATTGTTGTTGAATGGACCAACATGCCATAAGGTATTGATGCAACATCCTGTTGAAACAAGGTTCCTATAGTTCTATTGTTGTTGAACAGACCAACAGAAAAACTCATCTCTCCTGCTGATGAGTCAACATGGTTAATCATAGGTATGTTCTGAGGGTCAGGTCTTGACGGGATCAGGTCTTAACGGGGTCAGGTCTTGACGGGGTCAGGTCTTGACGGGGTCAGGTCTTGACGGGGTCAGGTCTTGACGGGGTCAGGTCTTGACGGGGTCAGGTCTTGACGGGGTCAGGTCTTGACGGGGTCAGGTCTTGACGGGGTCAGGTCTTGACGGGGTCAGGTCTTAACGGGGTCAGGTCTTGACGGGGTCAGGTCTTGACGGGGTCAGGTCTTTACGGGGTCAGGTCTTGACGGGGTCAGGTCTTGACGGGGTCAGGTCTTGACGGGGTCAGGTCTTGACGGGGTCAGGTCTTGACGGGGTCAGGTCTTGACGGGGTCAGGTATTGACGGGGTCAGGTCTTGACGGCGTCAGGTCTTGACGGGGTCAGGTCTTGACGGGGTCAGGTCTTGACGGGGTCAGGTTCCTGAATAATACAGCAACACCAGAGGGAATGGCATCTAAAACAATCACAACACTTTTAGGTGTTACAGGGACCTTGTAAAGGAATAAGAATTCCTTATAACTAAGTAAAAGACCCTCTGAATTTACCAGTTGGCTCACCAATAGCATATTATTTCAGAACCAATATTCTAAAAACAAACAAGTGTTTTTATACAATATGTCCCGATTATTCCATATATAAAATCTGTGCTTATTAATTAAGGACCATGACTAGAAAACCTGCTGATGAAAAACAGAGAGTTTCACTAGAAAACCTGCTGATGAAAAACAGAGAGTTTCACTAGAAAACATGCTGATGAAAAACAGAGAGTTTCACTAGAAAACATGCTGATGAAAAACAGAGAGTTTCACTAGAAAACATGCTGATGAAAAACAGAGAGTTTCACTAGAAAACATGCTGATGAAAAACAGAGAGTTTCACTAGAAAACATGCTGATGAAAAACAGAGAGTTTCACTAGAAAACATGCTGATGAAAAACAGAGAGTTTCACTAGAAAACCTGCTGATGAAAAACAGAGAGTTTCACTAGAAAACATGCTGATGAAAAACAGAGAGTTTCACTAGAAACCTGCTGATGAAAAACAGAGAGTTTCACTAGAAAACATGCTGATGAAAAACAGAGAGTTTCACTAGAAAACATGCTGATGAAAAACAGAGAGTTTCACTAGAAAACATGCTGATGAAAAACAGAGAGTTTCACTAGAAAACATGCTGATGAAAAACAGAGAGTTTCACTAGAAAACATGCTGATGAAAAACAGAGAGTTTCACTAGAAAACATGCTGATGAAAAACAGAGAGTTTCACTAGAAAACATGCTGATGAAAAACAGAGAGTTTCACTAGAAAACATGCTGATGAAAAACAGAGAGTTTCACTAGAAAACCTGCTGATGAAAAACAGAGAGTTTCACTAGAAAACATGCTGATGAAAAACAGAGAGTTTCACTAGAAAACATGCTGATGAAAAGCAGAGAGTTTCACTAGAAACCTGCTGATGAAAAACAGAGAGTTTCACTAGAAAACATGCTGATGAAAAACAGAGAGTTTCACTAGAAAACATGCTGATGAAAAACAGAGAGTTTCACTAGAAAACATGCTGATGAAAAACAGAGAGTTTCACTAGAAAACATGCTGATGAAAAACAGAGAGTTTCACTAGAAAACATGCTGATGAAAAACAGAGAGTTTCACTAGAACTTTGACAATATTCTAATTCCAAACCAACAGGACATCAAGGCCACCGAAAGCAGAGAACACAGGAGTACAGTTCCACATAGAAGTGGGTCTTCTTAGGAATTGTTTTATCCAATTGATCTCAAAAGTATTATTTAAGGTAGTAAAGTCCAGAAAATTCAACCCACCATTCTCATGTGTTCATTACAACAGCTTTCCTAGCGTAACGGGTACGGTTTCTCCACAGAAAGTTGAAAAGCATCTGTTCTATCTCCTTGCTGATTTTACCGTCAAGATATAAAGATAGCGTATGTTAGTCTAGAGATACCTTCAGCCTTGATTATTAGGACTCTTCCTTTTAAAGAGAAGTCCCTCTGTAGCCATTGATTTAGCTTCTTCTGTTTAAAAAAGAACAAGATGGTTAAAATGTAGTAAGCCTGTAGACTTCTGATCCTTAGTGACGGTTATGCCTAAATGTGTAATATATTCTTTCACTGGAAAACCATCATATGTCACAATCTTTGACAGCCATGAGTTCACATGTATTCATGTTAAGACATAATAAATGACACATCACATTGTTTGAATTGGTCATCTGACTAGTGTCTTTCAGAACAAGTGTAGTATCGTCAGCCAGCTGGCTTATAATAATTTCTTTACCATCTATGGAAATACCTTGTACTGGACTATTTAAATCATTTGTAAGAAGTTGTGTGATTAATAAAAACAGATACAGTGAGATAGGACAACTTGACCTAGTTCCTCTCTTCAACTCAAATCTAGGTGAGGGGCCATGTTTCAGTTTGATAGAGCTGTTACCATTCGTATTGAGAGTTTTAATAGCCTTACAGAAAAAATCCCCAAAGCCAAATGTCTCAAGGGAGTGGAAGAGGAACTGATGCTCTACTGTGTCAAATGCTTTATAAAAATAATATGAAGCTATCCTCAGTTAGCAGGTCTGAGTAGTCAATAAAAATAATACGAAGCTATCCTCTGTTATCAGGTCTGAGTAGTCAATAAAAATAATACGAAGCTATCCTCTGTTATCAGGTCTGAGTAGTCAATAAAAATAATACGAAGCTATACACTGTTATCAGGTCTGAGTAGTCAATAAAAATAATACGAAGCTATCCACTGTTATCAGGTCTGAGTAGTCAATAAAAATAATACGAAGCTATCCTCTGTTCTCAGGTCTGAGTAGTCAAGCTTGTATAATACTAGTCTGATATTGTTAGAAATATGTCTGTTCCTCATAAAGCCAGCCTGTGTTTCATCAATGACTGCATCCAGGACTTTAATTATTTGTGCAAGTAGTAAGGCTAATATCTTGTAGTCATTATTGTGTCTGGAACCTGTTGTGTTACTCCAAGTGAATGATCTGTCGGCCAGAAACCTCTCTCTCCGTAAGATCAAACTTTTCCGTGAAAAAGTATTAAACCCAAATTCTGATTGGTTGGCCTATCAGGGGGCCATCTATCAGATGAATTATTTATAGTAATGTTCAAGTCCCCTCCTATCAATAATAACGAATTGGGACATTTAGATAACCAATGAACATACATATTTATGTTTCTCTACAGATTCAAGCAACTCATCATTCTCATGTTTGGTGTTGTACCCGTAGAAGTTTACAGGAATGAGCGTAATGTCATTGTAACTGATCACAAGATAAGTAAACAAAGGGGTCACAGTCCGAGTGTAGAATATTACCACCAAAGGTATTTTTCATTGTAATGACCCCAGTGGAGCGTTCAGAAGTTGGAATCAGCAGAATTTGAGCGCGACTCCTAAAAAATATCTATATTTTTCCCGAAGTTGTTTAGCAAATTAAAATAAGGCCTTGTGCTTCACATTGTTTCGCAACCCCCAGACCTTAGCATTTTTAAAATCAGTTTCTAAAACCAGAGGCGCTGCATTGCGAGACTTGTGGGAACGCTTGGGAAGTGGACCACATATGATCCATTATATTGATAGGTGAGATTTAGGACTTTGTGGCGGTGGTAACTAGTGACGACCAGGCACAACTTCGATATCAAGTGTTTTTTTTTCTCAAAGTTGCCGGGATGTCACGTGTCCTACTTATATCAGTACCCGCATAGAAACCTAATCATTACGATACGTCTATTCGAGCAAATAAGCCATTAAATTTTTTGTCAACCATATTCGACACTGTCATTGATCTCCATAAAAAAAACTCCTCGCTTGGTGAGCGGAAACAACGCCACCTACTGGAGAAGACAGATTTTGGTCCCAGCTTCGCCTCTTCCTCTCAGAGAAGACCAAGCAGGACGTTCTTCTTCTTCGGTGGAGTTTAACGGCGGTTGGCATCCAATATGTTGCATTACCGCCACCAACTGAACTATAGTATAAACCCATTCAACTTTGTGACGGAAAAAGGCAAACGGGAAAAATACAATATACATTTAAATGTTTTAATTAAGCCTTATTTTACAGGGTAAGTTGACTGAGAACACATTCTCATTTACAGCAATGACCTGGGGAATAGTTACAGGCGAGAGGAGGGGGGATGAATGAGCCAATTGGAAGCTGGGGATGATTTTGTAGCCGTGATGGTACCAACTAGCCCTCATTAAAACCCACCACCTTATTCCACTACTTTAACCCCATCTAATCCTACCCCAGGCCAACGACCTGAGAGGACAGACCTTGTTCCACTAGAGGACAGACTTTATTCCACAAGAGGACAGACTTTATTCCACAAGAGGACAGACTTTATTCCACAAGAGGACAGACTTTATTCCACTTGAGAGGACAGACCTTATTCCACAAGAGAACAGACCTTATTCCTCAAGAGGACAGACCTTATTCCACTAGAGAGGACAGACCTTATTCCACTAGAGAGGACAGACCTTATTCCACTAGAGAGGACAGACCTTATTCCACTAGAGAGGACGGACCTTATTCCACTAGAGAGGACGGACCTTATTCCACTAGAGAGGACAGACCTTATTCCACTAGAGGACAGACCTTATTCCACTAGAGAGGACTGACCTTATTCCACTAGAGATAACAAACCTTTTTCCACTACTTTAACCCTATCTGATCCTACTTCAGGCCAACAACCCTTGTCACCTCAACATACCACATCTCATGCACTACTCTGACCCTGGTCACCTCAACATACCACGTCTCCAGCACTACTCTGACCCTGGTCACCTCAACATACCACGTCTCCAGCACTACTCTGACCCTGGCCACCTCAACCTGCCTCTCTCACCTTTAATCACTCCACTTGTATTGTGCGACAGCTAATAACAGTCAATTGTACTAAAATGTTAGTGTTACAATAATTATTTAATCTATTTTAATTACGTATTATATAATAATATCAGCCATTGCTTAGAAATTAACATTACTCTCTCTATTTTACATAGTTTTCCGATGAGTGCTTTTATTTTGAAGCCCAAAACCGGAAGTGACGTTGACTCTACGTCCTGTTTTCTAAACGCATAGAATACACTGCTAGTTTATAAGCTTCATTTAGCTGTTCACTACGAAGTTTAAAATGTCTAGAATAGAACTATTACGGTCGTTTTTCAACCAGAGATTAGCAGCTGCTGCCGAAGAGATATTCCGGGTCGTGGAGAAAACGATAGCCGAGTATCAGGACGAGATGTCCCGCTCGGAAGAGAGGAACAGCCGTCTACAGAAGCTGCTCGATATCACTATTAAACCAGAAATAAAGTTGTATAGAGCAGGTTTGTGAATGATTTACTAGATATGTTTACATTGTTAGTAGGTAGATGTTAGTTAGCTTCTAGATGCCGTCGCCCCCTCAGTGGACCAGGGCCCTTATCCACAAAGCATCTTAGAGTAGGAGTATCTTATCTGGGATCCGTTTTCCCGTTAGATTATATCGACAGATCCCAGATCAGCACTGCTGCTCTGTGATGCTTTGTGTAAATGTGCCCAGAGTTAATGTAGTGTTTCCCCGTTCAGCAGTGCCTATTGATGAGTTTCAATCTTCCGGGTGAGTTTTGTTGTTCGGTCTGAACGAGAACAGACATAGCTTGGGATACGGTTTTGGAAACAAGGAACTTATCTTTTATATCAGCAATAAATACTTTCTCAAAAAGCATAAAGTTAAATAGAGTACCACAGTGTGAGTCATAATACCCATAAAACCTAGCAGTCAAAAAAAGAAAATGGTTCCAATTGTTTTTCCACAATGTTTCCCATAGTGGATTTTAGAAACATTTAAATTAAGGGCTGTGTTTCGTGTAGGCCTACCCTGTGGTAACATTTAGATAATAATGTAAATGAAAGGGATAACGAATCCAGTTTAACGAATCCAGTTTGTGTCATCTGTTTCGGGAAAGTACCAGCGTAACTCCGATGCTTCGCTATATCACATTTGACATTGTCCGTTAGCTCGAGCTAATTTACACACAAAATCCTGCAGTGATGGAAAGACCTGTGTGTTGTTAATGCAGACAGAGAAGAGCTCATTCAGGTCAGAAAAAACATCCCCCAGATAGGCCAGTCGTGTGAGAAACTCGTCATCATGCAAGCAGTCAGACAAGTGAAAACTATGGTCAGTAAAGAAAACTTTAAGCTCGTCTCTGAATTTAAAAAAAACGTGCCAATACTTCCCCCCTTGATAACCAGCGCTCTTCTGTATGTTGTAAAACGGTCACATGGTCGCTGCCCATATCATTGCAAAGTGCAGAAAATATACGAGAGTTCAGGGGTCTTGCTTTAACAAAGTTAACCATTTTCACTGTGGTGTCCAAAACGTCTTTCAAGCTGTCAGGCATTCCCTTGGCAGCAAGAGCCTCTTAGTGGATGCTGCAGTGTACCCAAGAGCCTCTCGGTGGATGCTGCAGTCTACCCAAGAGCCTCTCAGGGGATGCTGCAGTCTACCCAAGAGCCTCTCGGTGGATGCTGCAGTCTACCCAAGAGCCTCTCAGGGGATGTTGCAGTCTACCCAAGAGCGTCTCGGGGGATGATGCAGTGTACCCAAGAGCCTCTCGGTGGATGTTGCAGTCTACCCAAGAGCCTCTCAGGGGATGCTGCAGTCTACCCAAGAGCCTCTAGGTGGATGCTGTAGTGTACCCAAGAGCCTCTCGGGGGATGCTGCAGTGTACCCAAGAGCCTCTCGGTGGATGTTGCAGTCTACCCAAGAGCCTCTTCGGGGGATGCTGCAGTGTACCCAAGAGCCTCTCTGTGGATGTTGCAGTCTACCCAAGAGCCTCTCGGGGGATGCTGCAGTGTACCCAAGAGCCTCTTGGTGGATGCTGCAGTGTACCCAAGAGCCTCTCAGTGGATGTTGCAGTCTACCCAAGAGCCTCTGGGTGGATGTTGCAGTGTACCCAAGAGCCTCTCGGTGGATGTTGCAGTCTACCCAAGAGCCTCTAGGTTGATGCTGCAGTCTACCCAAGAGCCTCTTGGTGGATGCTGCAGTGTACCCAAGAGCCTCTCAGTGGATGTTGCAGTCTAACCAAGAGCCTCTCGGGGGATGCTGCAGTGTACCCAAGAGCCTCTCGGTGGATTTTGCAGTCTACCCAAGAGCCTCTCGGGGGATGCTGCAGTCTACCCAAGAGCCTCTGGGTGGATGTTGCAGTCTACCCAAGAGCCTCTCGGTGGATGCTACAGTCTACCCAAGAGCCTCTCGGTGGATGTTGCAGTCTACCCAAGAGCCTCTCGGTGGATGCTGTAGTGTACCCAAGAGCCTCTGGGTGGATGCTGCAGTGTACCCAAGAGCCTCTGGGTGGATGCTGCAGTGTACCCAAGAGCCTCTGGGTGGATGTTGCAGTGTACCCAAGAGCCTCTCGGTGGATGTTGCAGTCTACCCAAGAGCCTCTAGGTTGATGCTGCAGTCTACCCAAGAGCCTTTAGGTTGATACTGCAGTCTACCCAAGAGCCTCTAGGTTGATACTGCAGTCTACCCAAGAGCCTCTCGGTGGATGCTGTAGTGTACCCAAGAGCCTCTGGGTGGATGCTGCAGTGTACCCAAGAGCTTCTGGGTGGATGCTGCAGTGTACCCAAGAGCATCTGGGTGGATGTTGCAGTGTACCCAAGAGCCTCTCGGTGGATGTTGCAGTCTACCCAAGAGCCTCTAGGTTGATGCTGCAGTCTACCCAAGAGCCTTTAGGTTGATACTGCAGTCTACCCAAGAGCCTCTGGGTGGATGTTGCAGTCTACCCAAGAGCCTCTCGGGGGATGCTGCAGTGTACCCAAGAGCCTCTCGGTGGATGTTGCAATCTACCCAAGAGCCTCTAGGTGGATGCTGCAGTGTACCCAAGAGCCTCTGGGTGGATGTTGCAGTCTACCCAAGAGCCTCTGGGTGGATGTTGCAGTGTACCCAAGAGCCTCTCGGTGGATGTTGCAGTCTACCCAAGAGCCTCTAGGTTGATGCTGCAGTGTACCCAAGAGCCTCTGGGGGGATGCTGCAGTGTACCCAAGAGCCTTTCGGTGGATGTTGCAGTCTACCCAAGAGCCTCTCGGGGGATGCTGTAGTGTACCCAAGAGCCTCTAGGTTGATGCTGCAGTCTACCCAAGAGCCTCTAGGTTGATGCTGCAGTCTACCCATAGCCTTTAGGTTGATACTGCAGTCTACCCAAGAGCCTCTCTGGGGATGCTGCAGTCTACCCAAGAGCCTCTGGGTGGATGTTGCAGTCTACCCAAGAGCCTCTCGGTGGATGCTACAGTCTACCCAAGAGCCTCTCGGTGGATTTTGCAGTCTACCCAAGAGCCTCTCGGTGGATGCTGTAGTGTACCCAAGAGCCTCTGGGTGGATGCTGCAGTGTACCCAAGAGCTTCTGGGTGGATGCTGCAGTGTACCCAAGAGCTTCTGGGTGGATGTTGCAGTGTACCCAAGAGCCTCTCGGTGGATGTTGCAGTCTACCCAAGAGCCTCTAGGTTGATGCTGCAGTCTACCCAAGAGCCTTTAGGTTGATACTGCAGTCTACCCAAGAGCCTCTGGGTGGATGTTGCAGTCACCCAAGAGCCTCTCGGGGGATGCTGCAGTGTACCCAAGAGCCTCTCGGTGGATGTTGCAATCTACCCAAGAGCCTCTAGGTGGATGCTGCAGTGTACCCAAGAGCCTCTGGGTGGATGTTGCAGTCTACCCAAGAGCCTCTGGGTGGATGTTGCAGTGTACCCAAGAGCCTCTCGGTGGATGTTGCAGTCTACCCAAGAGCCTCTAGGTTGATGCTGCAGTCTACCCAAGAGCCTCTTGGTGGATGCTGCAGTGTACCCAAGAGCCTCTCATTGGATGTTGCAGTCTACCCAAGAGCCTCTCGGTGGATGCTGTAGTGTACCCAAGAGCCTTTCGGTGGATGTTGCAGTCTACCCAAGAGCCTCTCGGGGGATGCTGCAGTCTACCCAAGAGCCTCTGGGTGGATGTTGCAGTCTACCCAAGAGCCTCTGGGTGGATGTTGCAGTCTACCCAAGAGCCTCTCGGGGGATGCTGCAGTGTACCCAAGAGCCTTTCGGTGGATGTTGCAGTCTACCCAAGAGCCTCTCGGGGGATGCTGTAGTGTACCCAAGAGCCTCTGGGTGGATGCTGCAGTGTACCCAAGAGCCTCTCTGTGGATGTTGCAGTCTACCCAAGAGCCTCTTGGTGGATGCTGTAGTGTACCCAAGAGCCTCTGGGGGGATGCTGCAGTGTACCCAAGAGCCTTTCGGTGGATGTTGCAGTCTACCCAAGAGCCTCTCGGGGGATGCTGTAGTGTACCCAAGAGCCTCTGGGTGGATGCTGCAGTGTACCCAAGAGCCTCTCTGTGGATGTTGCAGTCTACCCAAGAGCCTCTTGGTGGATGCTGTAGTGTACCCAAGAGCCTCTTGGTGGATGCTGCAGTGTACCCAAGAGCCTCTGGGTGGATGTTGCAGTGTACCCAAGAGCCTCTCGGTGGATGTTGCAGTCTACCCAAGAGCCTCTAGGTTGATGCTGCAGTCTACCCAAGAGCCTTTAGGTTGATACTGCAGTCTACCCAAGAGCCTCTAGGTTGATACTGCAGTCTACCCAAGAGCCTCTCGGTGGATGCTGCAGTCTACCCAAGAGCCTTTAGGTTGATACTGCAGTCTACCCAAGAGCCTCCCCGGTGGATGCTGCAGTGTACCCCAAGAGCCTCTCGGTGGATGCTGCAGTGTACCCAAGAGCCTCTTGGTGGATGCTGCAGTGTACCCCAAGAGCCTCCCGGTGGATGCTGCAGTCTACCCAAGTGGCGTCGGGAGCAACTGTTGCAGGCGTGTTACCACTCCACTATGTCTCCCTGTCATGGCTTTTACACCATCAGTACAGATACCAACATGAGCAGCAGCTACGTCTGGCA
>NW_027259995.1:0-7500 GCF_045791955.1 Oncorhynchus clarkii lewisi
CAGAGAGAGAGACAGAGAGAGAGAGAGAGAGACAGAGAGAGAGAGACAGAGAGAGAGAAGAGAGAGGGAGAGAGAGAGAGAGAGAGAGAGAGAGAAGAGAGAGAGAGAGAAGAGAGAGACAGAGAGAGAGAGAGAGAGAGAAGAGAGAGAGAAGAGAGAGAGAAGAGAGAGACAGAGAGAGAGAGAGAGAGAGAGAGAGAAGAGAGAGAGAGAGAAGAGAGAGAGAGAGAGAAGAGAGAGACAGAGAGAGAGAGAGAGAAGAGAGAGACAGAGAGAGAGAGAGAGAGAGAGAGAAGAGAGAGACAGAGAGAGAGAGAGACAGAGAGAGAGAGAGAAGAGAGTTCCGGAGTTCCAAATTGAGCAGCTGCTGAAAAATGAGCTCCTGTATATATTGACATTTAAATGGTTTTTTAGAGTGAAGTACATCGAAAAAATCAAAAGAAAACTGCAAGACTCAATAGAAGACAATAGAAGCAACAAACCAAAAAGACAGTATTTTGAAAAAGTAACTATTTTTCATAAAATTATACAGTTATTTTAGCTAGCTGAACTGTTAGCTGAATTGTTTACATGTTGCTAAGCAGTTGCTAAGGACTCTCCTGGAAGAAGCTAGCTAGCTTACAAAGAATAACAAAAAAATATCTAGTTAACAGAAGAAAGGAAGACAAAATAAGGACAGAAGAAAAAAGGAAAAGAAAAAAGGATAACAAAGTGAAACAGTCCTCTGAAGAAACAAGAGAGCATTATACAAGAAACAGCACTTCTATTGCAACATTGTAGCCAACATCACCAGCGTTGCTATGGAAATTGTTTACCCACCAGACATCCAAACAGAGAAAGCTAAGAAAAGTTTCAAAGGTTTGTTGATGGGACAGAACCATGAATGCCTGTTTGCAGATCTTACCAGTTACAAAACAAGAGCAAATTTAATTTTTAATACCAATCGAGGGAACATATGGAAAAAGGTTATTTGCAACCATTTCCCTTTCTCAAAAAAGAGGGGCATCAGCCAAGGATGTCAGATCAGCATTTTTGAAGAAGCTGACCAGAGCAACACATATCAAACAGTAAACTTATATAATAATGGAACTGTATTGATACAAGGCAATGATTCAAGCCTCCAGGCTTTTGAGAATAGGTTTGCTACCCTAAAAGAAGACGCTGACATCATCTCAGAAAATGAGGAAAAAGTCAAGGAGGGAGATGGAGAAAAGCAGACCCCAATGGTCTCTGTGACCCAGCAGGAAGCCCTCAACGTCCCTTTACCTACCTCACCTGCAGCAGACAGAGTCAAGGACATGACAATTTCAATAAGAACACCTGCTATGCAACGTTTCCACAACACCCTCTCTCTAGTCGAAGCAGAGGTCATAGAACTCAGAGAGAACAAGCTTCAAGAGGAGGACACTGTCCAGAAACTCAAAGAAGAGATGAAACAGTTCAGGGAGGAGAGCAGAGCATCCATAGCTAAATTAGAAAGCAGAATGGACAAGCTGAGTCAGACAAATGATGACCTCAGAGACCATCTGAGCACAACAAGAAAGGAGCTCGAACAAAAAGAGAGGTACATTGACACCCTCAACCGGCAGAGAGTCATTGTGTCCTCTGCATCTAGAGAACATGTCCACCAGCTTGGTACAACACAAGCAGAACCTGAGACCAGCATGGCCTCCACTACACAGCCGGATGACACTGCACCAGCCTACCAGTCTGCTCCAGCCCAGGTCAACCTACCAGCCTCTCAGTCTGCTCCAGCCCAGGTCAACCTACCAGCCTCCCAGTCTGCTCCAGCCCAGGTCAGAATACCAGCCTCCCAGTCTGCTCCAGCCCAGGTTAACCTACCAGCCTCCCAGTCTGCTCCAGCCCAGGTCAACCTACCAGCCTCCCAGTCTGCTCCAGCCCAGGTCAGAATACCAGCCTCCCAGTCTGCTCCAGCCCAGGTTAACCTACCAGCCTCCCAGTCTGCTCCAGCCCAGGTCAGAATACCAGCCTCCCAGTCTGCTCCACCCAGACAATCACCCACAACTGCAATTCTAATTGATTCAAATGGGAAGTTCTTAGTCCAGGAAAGATTATTCCCTAGACACCAGGTGTATAAGTTCTGGTGTCCTACAACTGAGAGTGCAATGCAGCTACTCAGTCAGACCAGGATTGACACCCCTGACAACATCATCATCCACACTGGCACAAACGACCTTCATGCCAAAGGTGAAAATGTATCTGGGGCAGTGAGAAGAGTGGCAGAACGGGCACAGGCTATGTTCCCAACAACCAATATAGTTGTGTCCACCCTCCTACCAAGAAAAGACTTCCCAGAAAAGTTGATCGACAAAATAAATCAACAGATCACTGTGGACTGTGCCTCACTGCTCAACGTCAGAACGGCTCACCACCCCACTCTGACATGTCAACACTTATATGATAATATACATCTTGATCAGGACAGTATCAGAACCTTTGCCAAGGACCTAAAAGATGCAACACTTGGCAGGGACCCACACACCCATCACCCCAGCAACAAAGGTCCCCCGCCCCACCTTCTGAAACAACAGTACCTCCACCATCCCGAGGAGAAAAGAGCCAGACATGGCTTATTACAGCACAGCTCTACTAGACCAGGCCCAACACAGCACAGCTCTACTAGACCTGGCCCATCACAACACAGCTCTACTAGACCCGGCCCTTCACAACACAGCTCTACTAGACCCGGCCCATCCCAACACAGCTCTACTAGACCTGGCCCATCACAACACAGCTCTACTAGACCTGGCCCATCACAACAAAGCTCTACTAGACCCGGCCCATCACAACACAGCTCTACTAGACCCGGCCCATCACAACACAGCTCTACTAGACCCGGCCCATCACAACACAGCTCTACTAGACCCGGCCCATCACAACACAGCTCTACTAGACCTGTCCCATCACAACACAGCTCTACTAGACCCAGCCCATCACAACACAGCTCTGACCACTACTCCAGGGTCGGTCAGAACACTGCCCTTCAGGGAAGTAGACCACATGATGCAGTCCACACCATGTATCAATTAGATCGTCAGCCTACATATGCTGAGGTAACCTCTGGCAGAAGACCCCTAGAACAATCAGAGATAGGAGAGGTGCGCCAACTACTGCAACTAATATGCAGACTACTGAGCTAGACAGTCCCTTTAATTCACACACGGGCACGCACACGCACACACACACACACACAAACACACAGGGTTGCAGATTGCACATAAAATAAGTACAGTGCAATCTTATTCCATTCTTATTAATTTGTTTACAAATATTCCTAAATGTATTGACACCGGTTTTATAATAATTATTATATGTAATGGTGTGTGTGTGTGTGTGTGTGCGCGTGTGTGTGTATGTATGTATGTATGTGTGTATATGTGTATGTGCATGTATGTGTATATATGTATGTGTATATATATATATATATATATATGTGTATATGTGTATATATGTATATATATGTGTATGTGTATGTATATATATATACATATATGTATGTGTGTGTGTGTGTATGTGTGTGTGTGTGTGTGTGTGTGTATGTATGTATGTATGTGTGTATATGTATGTGTATGTATATATATGTGTGTATGTGTATGTGTATGTATGTATATATATATGTATATGTATGTATGTGTGTATGTATGTATATATGTATGTATATGTGTATATATATATATGTATATATGTATATATATATGTATGTATGTGTGTATGTATGTATATGTGTATATATATATATATATATATAGTATTTTATTTTTTTTGTTTTTTTCGATGTACTTTACTCAAACCAGTGAATATCACTTATTATAAATGAGATCATTAACTATCAGCTCTTGGAATATCCAGGGCCTATACTCTTCACATGTTGGTTATAAAACAACTAATCCAGAATTGATTAAAAACATCAAGGGACAGGACATCATAATCCTACTGGAAACATGGTGTCGTGGAGACATAGATACTCAGTGTCCCTCAGGCTATAGAGAAAGTTTACTACCATCAATCAAACATAAAAATGTTAAACGGGGCCGAGACTCAGGTGGAATCATCATTTGGCATAAGCAGGACTTAGCACTGAATGAAATGAAAAAAGGTACCACTCACATTTGGCTAAAACTTAACAAAGGTACAATCTATTGTGACAATGATGTATACATATGTGCAGCTTATGCTCCTCCTTCAGATTCATCATATTATGATGATCAGTTTTTTGACAATCTCCAGACAGAAATCATTACATTTCAGGCGCAGGGTAAAGTGCTTCTTTGTGGAGATTTCAATGCAAGAACAGGTTCTGAGCCTGACTACACTGATGCGGGAGGTAACCACCACATATTTGGACACCCCTCCTTGTACAGTAGCCCTATTATAAATAATAGAAACAGTCCTGACCAAATACTGAACAAAAATGGAAAAGAGTTAGTACATCTCTGTCGAGCCTTAGGCCTGTACATGCTTAATGGTAGAATCAGAGGGGACTCTTTAGGTCAGTTTACTTACTGCTCAGCTCTTGGGACAAGTGTAGTCGATTATGCCATCACTGACATTGACCCCTCCTCCATTAGTGCATTCACTGTCAGACCACAGACACCATTGTCAGATCACAGTCAGATCAACGTGTTTCTGAAGAAATTAACCGGCAATATTCATTCAAAAAAACAGCCCAATAATCTTTACAACATAAACCAATCGTTCAGATGGGCTCCAAACAGTGCAGAGGCATTCATTGAAACATTGAACTCAAATGAAATGATGAACTCTATACAGTTTTTCAATAACTCACAGTACCAAAACAATAAAGATGGTGTCAATTCAGCTACCCAAAACATCAACTGCATATTCCAAAAAGCAGCATCGAAAGCAAATTTGAGAAAACCAAAGCAATGCAACATCAGAAGCAAAAATCAAAACGTTTCTGACAAATGGTTTGATAATGAATGTAAAACAATTAGAAAACACCTAAGACAAATGTCAAACAAAAAACATAAGCAGCAAAACAACCCAGAGCTACGATATGAATACTTTGAAACTCTGAAACAGTATAAACAAACACTGAAATGCAAGAAATTGAATTATACCAACAAGACACTTGATGAAATTGAAAACGCAATTGACCAAAATCAGTTCTGGGACATGTGGAACAATTTAAGCACAACAAAGCCACAAGAATTAGCCATACAAGATGTAGGAATTTGGAAAACTTACTTTGATAATCTATACAAAAACATCCCACAAAAAGACTTAAACCAGAACCAATTAGAAATTAAAGAAAAATTGAACATCCTGGAATCAGTCATTAAAAACAACCAAAATCCATTAGATTACCCAATAACCCAACAAGAACTAAATGAAAAGCTAAAATCTATTAAATCAAAAAAGGCTTGTGGTGTAGACAACATCAGAAATGAAATGCTGAAAAACAGCACACCTGAGTTGCAAAATGCTGTGCTTAAATTGTTCAACATGGTTTTAACTTCTGGCTGCTTCCCTGATGTCTGGAACCAGGGGCTCATCTCCCCTATCCACAAAAGTGGAGACAAATCAGACCCCAATAATTACAGGGGAATTTGCGTCAACAGTAACTTGGGAAAGATTTTCTGTAGCATTTTGAATTCAAGAATTCAAACCTTTCTTCAAGAAAAAAATGTAATAAGTAAATGTCAAATTGGCTTTCTCCCTAACCATCGCACTACTGACCATATATACACCTTACACACACTAATTAATAAACACGTCCACCAAAAAAAAGAGGGCAAAATCTTTGCTTGCTTTATTGACTTTAAAAAAGCATTTGATTCGATTTGGCACGAAGGGCTATTCTACAAAATTCTACAAAGTGGGCTTGGTGGTAAGGTGTATGACTTAATAAAATGTATGTACACAGAAAATAAGTGTGCAATAAAAATCAAAAACCAAAGAACAGAATTTTTTTCACAATGTCGAGGTGTGAGACAAGGCTGCAATTTGAGTCCAAAACTTTTCAACATTTATATCAATGAATTAGCAGACATGTTGGACCAATCTCCAGCCCCAGGACTCACACTATTTGACACAGAGGTGAAATACCTGCTATATGCTGATGACTTGGTACTTCTATCACCAACCAAAGAAGGTCTTCAACAAAACATTAATATTCTGGAGCAATATTGCCATAATTGGGCCCTGGCAGTAAATTTCCAAAAAACTAAAATCATGATTTTCCAAAAAAAACCCAGATGTCAGAAACAAAAATGTAAATTCACCCTGAACAACACCTTAATTGAACACACAAAAAATTACACCTACCTTGGTCTGACCATATCTGCATCGGGAAACTTTAATATGGCAGTGAAGGCACTCAAAGAAAAAGCCCGCAGAGCAATGTATGCAATAAAAATGAAATTATTCAAAATCAACATCCCAATTAGAATTTGGACTAAAATATTTGACAGTGTAATCCTACCAATAGCACTTTATGGAAGTGAGGTTTGGGGGCCACTCAATAAACTGGATTTTAAAATGTGGGACAAACATCCAATTGAAACCCTACATGCAGAATTCTGTCGGAAAATCCTACAAGTCCAGAGAAATACACCAACTAATGCATGTAGGGCAGAATTGGGCCGTTTTCCAGTAATAATGAAAATACAGAAAAGATCATTAAAATTTTGGCTACATCTAAATTCAAGTCCAAATTCGAGTCTGCAATTTAAAGCACTTCAAGCCCAAGAGCTGAGCCCAGAAACGAGCCCTCTCAGTCAGCTGGTGTTGGACCTCACCAACCAAGCTGACTCCAGCACTGCTTCAAAAGAAAGAATTCCAATAAACAAAATCATGAACCAATCAAAGGAATCATATTTACAATACTGGAAAAACGAAACAAAATCCCAAAGCCGACTAAATTGCTATCTGACCCTAAACAGAGAATATGAATTGGCTGATTATCTCTACTCTGTCAGAGATACGAAGCAGAGACAGATCCTTACCAAGTACAGGCTGAGTGACCACCGATTGGCAATAGAAACCGGCAGACATAAAAAGACATGGCTACCCAAAGAGGAGCGTGTATGTGGTCACTGCATGACAGGGGAGGTAGAGACAGAGATGCACTTTCTCCTTTACTGTGATAAATATTCCTCACAAAGAGATTCATTATTCACAGAAATGACTACATATATTCCACATTTTTACAAATTGAACCCAGAGGAAAAACTAAGAATACTCATGGGCGAAGGAGCAATGGCTCCTCTTGCAGCCAAATATGTATTTTCCTGCCATAGCCTGAGGGACACTGAATAATAACATCTGCATAGTAAACAGTAACTTACTTATTATTACTATTATTGTTATTACTATAATTATTAATGTTTACTGTAGACTGTTACCATTTTATTGTATTTATTTTTGTATTATTATTTACTACCATTTTATATTATTATTTGCTATCATTTACAATTTTGTTACAATGTATATTGTATACATTGTTGCTTTGGCAAT
>NW_027259995.1:12500-18996 GCF_045791955.1 Oncorhynchus clarkii lewisi
GTGTGTTCAAGGGCAATGGTGTCTAGATGGAATTTGTATTTGTGGTCCTGGCGACTGGACCTTTTTTGGAACACCATTATTTTGGTCTTACTGAGATTTACTGTCAGGGCCCAGGTCTAGCAGAATCTGTGCAGAATATCTAGGTGTTGCTGTTGGCCCTCCTTGGTTGGTAACAGCTGTCTCTCTGTCTGTCTCTGTCTGTCTCTATCTATTTGTCTCTGTCTCTGTCTGTCTCTCTGTCTGTCTTTATCTATTTGTCTCTGACACTCTCTGTCTCGCTGTCTGTCTGTCTCTCTCTATCTATTTGTCTCTGTCTCTCTCTGTCTGTCTCTCTGTCTGTATCTCTGTCTCTCTGTCTGTCTCTCTATCTATTTGTCTCTGTCTCTCTGTCTGTCTGTCTCTCTGTCTGTCTATCTATTTGTCTCTGACACTCTCTCTCTCTCTGTCTGTCTCTCTGTCTGTATCTCTGTCTCTATCTATTTGTCTCTGTCTCTGTCTGTCTCTCTGTCTGTCTCTATCTATTTGTCTCTGACACTCTCTATCTCTCTCTCTGTCTGTCTCTCTCTATCTATTTGTCTCTGTCTCTCTCTGTCTGTATCTCTGTCTCTCTGTCTGTCTCTCTATCTATTTGTCTCTGTCTCGCTCTGTCTCTCTGTCTCTCTGTCTCTCTCTATCTATTTGTCTCTGTCTGTCTCTCTGTCTCTCTATTTATTTGTCTCTGTCTGTCTCTCTGTCTCTCTCTATCTATTTGTCTCCGTCTGTCTCTCTCTATCTATTTGTCTCTGTCTCTCTCTCTGTCTCTCTCTATTTATTTGTCTCTGTCTGTCTCTCTGTCTCTCTCTATCTATTTGTCTCTGTCTGTCTCTCTGTCTCTATCTATTTGTCTCTGTCTCTCTGTCTCTCTCTATTTATTTGTCTCTGTCTGTCTCTCTGTCTGTCTCTCTCTATCTATTTGTCTCTGTCTGTCTCTCTGTCTGTCTCTCTCTATCTATTTGTCTCTGTCTGTCTCTCTGTCTCTCTTGGTCTCTTTTTCTCTCACTCTGTCTCTGTATTTCTATTCTGTAAAACAGCTAGGTCACCTTGAAACTCTCTCTCAGTTCAGTCACTGTGCTGACAGGATCAAACCGTGTGTTTCAGCTGCTGAGGCACTGTGTGTGTGCGCGCGTGTGTGTGTGTGTGTGAACACACTTTGCCCTTATGTCTTAGTGGATCTGAAGAAGTACTCTGGGAGAATGTCTGCCTAGCTTTGCGGATTCGAATTGTCGAGACATTGAGAAAAATACAAAATATGTACGTTCCCAAACACCGAGAGACACAAGAACAGGTCAGAAGTCAAGCAACTACTGTGAAGAGTTCAAGATGTAAACCCCCAGCATACTCACCAACAGTTGAACTGGGCGTCAGTGGTTGTATGGGGGAGAAGTAGTGACTGTCTGTTTGATGGAAGTGTGAATGGGGGTGGTCCTGAAGGTTGGTTATAGGGTGTGGTACTGACTGTCAGTGGTCATAATGTTTGTGTTTATTGATGCCAGTGGTTGCTATACGGATGTAGGATTTTAATTTGATCACTCTTTTGTTGCTGAGAATTTTCCTGCGAGGCAGAAAATGCAAACTTATGGTGTATTTGAGTTTTAACAAGGCTTCTAAAGTTTGTAATTTCCACTTTGACATTTCAGACTTGATTTTCCCTTAAAATGTATCAACCCTTCCAAAAATGTCCATTAATTATGATCCACATAATAATTCACATTTCCTGTTGCTGCAGGTTTATTATCATGCTGTAGCAAACTGGCTCAAATTAAGATCCTACATCTGGAGGGGTGGTACAATAGGTGTGATGTCACTGACCGTCTGTTTGATGTCGGGGATGCCGATGCGGAACACCATCATGGCGATGTGGGCGTCCTCTGACGGCGCCCTGCTGGAGCTATGCTCTCTCAGCCTCTTCTGCTGCTGCTGCTGATTGGCTGGCTGTTGATGGGTGGGTCCATGGTTGGACGAATAAGGGTTTACTGTGTGCCCGATGTTGCCGGGTCGTATCTGTCTGTCTCCTGTGGGTCGTCCAGCCATTTTGCCTAATTGCCTGTGCCCCTCATCCCTGCCTCCTCGCGACATGCCTCCTCCTCGCCTGACTTCCTCCACTTCCTCTTCCTCCTCTTCTCCCTCCAGCTCTCCATTCTCCCCATCTTCTCCCTCCTCAGCACGGTCATCTTCCTCACCCTCCTCTTCTTCATCTTCCTCCTCCTCCTCTTCCTCGTCCTCTGCCCCAGGATATAGATGTCTATTGTTTCCCAGCATCCTTTGCTGCTCCTCGTCACTGGAGAGGGGGCTGAGCGGCATCGTCATGGCGACAGGGAGGGTGGCACAAACGGCAGCGGCATCATTCCCCAAGACTCACTGAGGAGGAGAAAGGAGAAGAGGAGAACCATGAAAGGTCAAGAGAGAGAGAGAGAGAGAGAGAGAGAGAGACAGAAAGAGACAGAGAGAGACAGAGAGAGACAGAGAGAGAGCGAGAGAGAGAGAGTTCCAAGGACAATCCTAAAAACTCAACCAGCAGCCCCAGTGTCTGTCGGGGTTCCTACACTGTTTCATGTCCTGACTCTGGTCACTATGGGAACAGACTGACTCCTTTCATTCTGCCTTTTCACTGTCACCATGCGCTGCCATTTCATCACAATGTATTCTTCAACACCTCCCATATAAATATCTATGCAATAGATCTTCCACCTCTGCTCTATATATAGTAGACATACATAATACTGCCCTGGTAGCCAGTGCCTTGATAAATACTACATCTATAGACTGACTGAGTCCACAATGACTGTTATACTGTTAAGAGCACCACTGAAACTACAAACATTACACTACTACTGCAAACAATACAATACACACTGTAGACTACCTCTACACACTCACACATTTGACTAGACTAGACTATAACACTTCACAGTAGTGTGAAACAGTCTTCAACCTCACCTCTCAGAGTAGAGAGAACAATTTCAGAGCGTCTGTGATGTACCATGGACTGCAAACAGTGCACTACAAGCTGGAGAGTGTTCAGGTCAGTCCCTAGTGGATACTAGGCAGCATTGCGCTCTGTGAGTTTCAGCACCACTCCATACAGGACAGCTCCCCACAGCTAAAACAGCATGTTCAAGTGGCCACACAACACAATTCACACCAGCTGAAGAGGATGAACCCAAATTCTGAAACTGAGCCTGCCCTCCTGACATCTACCACACAGCACACACCCACATCAGTTACAATACAACACAACTATATCAACAATGAATACCCAGAAACAAAGACAAAAAGAGAGATAGCACTGCCAATAAAACTACCTAAATTGTGATGTTTTATCTCTGGGTGCTCATTTAAACGTTCATTTTGAAAACATCCAATATCCTGTCGCTCATTGTGTTCGAGCTATTTCACTTTGAATGCACCCAAGCATAGGAGAGTAATGAACTGTAAATTGAACATGGAGTGTGTGTGTGTGTGTGTGTGTGTGTGTGTGTGTGTGTGTGTGTGTGTGTGTGTGTGTGTGTGTGTGTGTGTGTGTGTGTGTGTGTGTGTGTGTGTGTGTGTGTGTGTGTGTGTAAGATGGTTGAAAGACACAGGGAAGAGAGGGGCCACTGTGAGAAAAGCTGTGTTTGACAACAGCTCCCAGGGCTGTTCTCAGAGGACAGTGAGTGACAGCAAATACCACTAGCTGTCGTCAGAGAGAATGAGAGGAGAGGAGAAGACAATATGAGAAAATGAGAAACCACAGGGTGGGAGAGAAGGAAGATTTTAGTATGAGAGATGGTGACACATTGTGCCAAAACAAAGCCATGGAGTACATGGAAGTACACATGACACAGTAGTGTTACAGCACACCTGGACACCACCATACAGTAACACTGTCAGGTAGCAGAGACGACAGAGAGACTCAGAGAGAGCAAAAATTAGGGCCGAAGACAAGGAGAAGGGGGTATAGAGACACAGGAGAGAGAGAGAGGAAGAAAGCAGGTTTTAGACAGAGACAGAAAGAACGAGAGCGAGAGAGAGAGAGACGGAGAGAGAGAGAGAGAGAGAGAGAGAGAGAGAGAGAGAGAGAAAGAAAGAGGGAGAGAGAGAGAGGGAGAGAGAAAGAGAGAGAGAGAGAGAGAGAGAGAGAGAGAGAGAGAGAGAGAGAGAAAGAAAGAGAGAGAGAGAGAGAGAGAGAGAGAGAGAGAGAGAGAGAGAGAGAGAGAGAGAGAGAGAGAGAGAGAGAGAGAAAAGAGAGAGAAAAGAGAGAGAGAAAGAGAGAGAGAGAGAGAGAAAAAAGAGAGAGAAAAAGAGAGAGAAAGATATTGGGGGGTTGGTGGAAGGACACAGAGATGGCATCTAGGTCGGACTCCTGTCGGAAAGCTGACTAACTGGGAAAGGTAGAAAATATAAAATATGATCCAAAAATATATTTTAAATAGTGCTGAGTAATCAGAGATAAGGAGGAGAAGATAGAAGAAGGGAGCAGATAGGGAGGAGGCAATAGGACACTATGGAACAGGGGAGTTGAGTGGATAAAGAGATGGAGAGAGAGGAAGCTCCAGGGTTGGGGGTAGAGAAATACAGAGGATTAGTTTCAATAGAGAGCTGAGGATTTGGAACAAGGAGAAGGACTGGGAGCCAGGAGAGAGAGAGATCATAGTAGAAAAGCAGATAGAGAGAGGAAAGGAACACAGCAGATCTGATTAGAGAGACGGAGAGTGGAACAAGGCAGAGGAGGGAGGACAGAGAGGATGGGAGAGACAGAGAGGAACAGGGAGATATTGGGGAGGAGAGAGGGCTGAGAGAAAAATACTGAGAAAGGAAGCTGAGACAGACTGTTGAAGTGGAAAACTGGAAGAGAAGCTGAGACAGACTGTTGAAGTGGAAAACTGGAAGAGAAGCTGAGACAGACTGTTGAAGTGGAAAACTGGAAGAGAAGCTGAGACAGACTGTTGAAGTGGAAAACTGGAAGAGAAGCTGAGACAGACTGTTGAAGTGGAAAACTGGAAGAGAAGCTGAGACAGACTGTTGAAGTGGAAAACTGGAAGAGAAGCTGAGACAGACTGTTGAAGTGGAAAACTGGAAGAGAAGCTGAGACAGACTGTTGAAGTGGAAAACTGGAAGAGAAGCTGAGACAGATTGTTGAAGTGGAAAACTGGAAGAGAAGCTGAGACAGACTGTTGAAGTGGAAAACTGGAAGAGAAGCTGAGACAGACTGTTGAAGTGGAAAACTGGAAGAGAAGCTGAGACAGACTGTTGAAGTGGAAAACTGGAAGAGAAGCTGAGACAGACTGTTGAAGTGGAAAACTGGAAGAGAAGCTGAGACAGACTGTTGAAGTGGAAAACTGGAAGAGAAGCTGAGACAGACTGTTGAAGTGGAAAACTGGAAGAGAAGCTGAGACAGACTGTTGAAGTGGAAAACTGGAAGAGAAGCTGAGACAGACTGTTGAAGTGGAAAACTGGAAAAGAAGCTGAGACAGACTGTTGATGTGGAAAACTGGAAAAGAAGCTGAGACAGACTGTTGAAGTGGAAAACTGGAAGAGAAGCTGAGACAGACTGTTGAAGTGGAAAACTGGAAAAGAAGCTGAGACAGACTGTTGAAGTGGAAAACTGGAAGAGAAGCTGAGACAGACTGTTGAAGTGGAAAACTGGAAGAGAAGCTGAGACAGACTGTTGAAGTGGAAAACTGGAAGAGAAGCTGAGACAGACTGTTGAAGTGGAAAACTGGAAGAGAAGCTGAGACAGACTGTTGAAGTGGAAAACTGGAAGAGAAGCTGAGACAGACTGTTGAAGTGGAAAACTGGAAGAGAAGCTGAGACAGACTGTTGAAGTGGAAAACTGGAAGAGAAGCTGAGACAGACTGTTGAAGTGGAAAACTGGAAGAGAAGCTGAGACAGACTGTTGAAGTGGAAAACTGGAAGAGAAGCTGAGACAGACTGTTGAAGTGGAAAACTGGAAGAGAAGCTGAGACAGACTGTTGAAGTGGAAAACTGGAAGAGAAGCTGAGACAGACTGTTGAAGTGGAAAACTGGAAGAGAAGCTGAGACAGACTGTTGAAGTGGAAAACTGGAAGAGAAGCTGAGACAGACTGTTGAAGTGGAAAACTGGAAGAGAAGCTGAGACAGACTGTTGAAGTGGAAAACTGGAAGAGAAGCTGAGACAGACTGTTGAAGTGGTGGAAGAGAAGCTGAGACAGACTGTTGAAGTGGAAAACTGGAGAAGCTGAGACAGACTGTTGAAGTGGAAAACTGGAAGAGAAGCTGAGACAGACTGTTGAAGTGGAAAACTGGAAGAGAAGCTGAGACAGACTGTTGAAGTGGAAAACTGGAAGAGAAGCTGAGACAGACTGTTGAAGTGGAAAACTGGAAAGAGAAGCTGAGACAGACTGTTGAAGTGGAAAACTGGAAGAGAAGCTGAGACAGACTGTTGAAGTGGAAAACTGGAAGAGAAGCTGAGACAGACTGTTGAAGTGGAAAACTGGAA
>NW_027259996.1:0-18973 GCF_045791955.1 Oncorhynchus clarkii lewisi
ACCTGTCATGTACTGTCATGTTGTGTCTTGTCTCTGTCCTTTCCCTTCACCCTGTCTCCCTCTGCTGGTCGTTGTTAGGTTACCTTTTCTCCCCCGCTTTCCCCCAGCTGTTCCTTGTCTCCTCTAACTACCCATTCACCCCGTTTCCCACCTGTTCCCTTTTTCCCTCTGATTAGGTCCCTATATCTCTCTCTGTTTCTGTTCCTGTCCTTGTCGGATTCTTGTTTGTTGTGTTTCATGCCTGAGCCAGACTATCGTCATGTTTGCTGTAACCTTGTCCTGTCCTGTCGGAATCTGCCGGTCTATCTGAGCCTACCTATGTTTGGTTATTAAAGAAGCTCTGTTTAAGTTAGTTCGCTTTTGGGTCCTCATTCACCCATCCATAACAGACTACTCTATTGAGTTTCGCACTCTTGCTGTCTCCAGTGGCTGGAACGAGCCGGCCTTGCTCGCTCGTCTTCTGGAGGGTTTCCGCGCAGAGGTAAAGGATGAGATTCTCTCCCGGGAGGTTCCTTCCAGCGTGGATTCCTTGATTGAACTCGCTATTCGCATTGAGCGACGGGTTGATCTTCGTCACCGAGCTCGTGGAGAGGAGCTCGCGCTCTCCGTCGCCTCCCTCTCCGCATCACTACCATCTTCCTCTGCCGGCTCGGGTGCTGAGCCCATGCAGCTGGGAGGTATCCGCATCTCGACTAAGGAGAGGGAACGGAGAATCACCAACCGCCTCTGTCTCTATTGCGGTTCCGCTGGTCATTTTGTCACTTCATGTCCAGTAAAAGGCCAGAGCTCGTCAGTAAGCGGAGGGCTACTGGTGAGCGCTACTACTCCTGTCTCTCCTTCAAGATCCTGCACTACCTTGTCGGTCCATCTACGCTGGACCGGTTCGTCAGCTTCCTGCAGTGCCTTAATAGACTCTGGGGCGGAGGGCTGTTTTATGGACGAGACCTGGGCTCGGGAACATGACATTCCTCTCAGACAGTTAAAGGAGCCCACGGCCTTGTTCGCTCTGGATGGTAGTCCTCTCCCCAGGATTCAGCGTGAGACGCTACCTTTAACCCTCACTGTTTCTGGTAATCATAGTGAAACCATTTCTTTTTTAATTTTTCGTTCACCTTTTACACCTGTTGTTTTGGGCCATCCCTGGCTAGTTTGTCATAATCCTTCCATTAATTGGTCTAGTAATTCTATCCTCTCCTGGAACGTCTCTTGTCATGTGAAATGTTTAATGTCTGCTATCCCTCCTGTTTCCTCTGTCTCTTCTTCACAGGAGGAGCCTGGTGATTTGACAGGGGTGCCGGAGGAATATCACGATCTGCGCACGGTGTTCAGTCGGTCCAGGGCCACCTCTCTTCCTCCACACCGGTCGTATGATTGTAGTATTGATCTCCTTCCGGGAACCACCCCCCCCCGGGGTAGACTATACTCTCTGTCGGCTCCCGAACGTAAGGCTCTCGAAGATTATTTGTCTGTAGCTCTTGACGCCGGTACCATAGTCCCCTCCTCCTCTCCCGCCGGAGCGGGGTTTTTTTTTGTCAAGAAGAAGGACGGGTCTCTGCGCCCCTGCATAGATTATCGAGGGCTGAATGACATAACAGTGAAGAATCGTTATCCGCTTCCTCTTATGTCTTCAGCCTTCGAGATCCTGCAGGGAGCCAGGTTTTTCACTAAGTTGGACCTTCGTAACGCTTACCATCTCGTGCGCATCAGGGAGGGGGACGAGTGGAAAACGGCGTTTAACACTCCGTTAGGGCACTTTGAATACCGGGTTCTTCCTTTCGGCCTCGCTAACGCTCCAGCTGTCTTTCAGGCATTAGTCAATGATGTCCTGAGAGACATGCTGAACATCTTTGTTTTCGTTTACCTTGACGATATCCTGATTTTTTCACCGTCACTCCAGATTCACGTTCAGCACGTTCGACGTGTCCTCCAGCGCCTTTTAGAGAATTGTCTTTTTGTGAAGGCTGAGAAGTGCACTTTTCATGCCTCCTCCGTCACATTTCTCGGTTCTGTTATTTCCGCTGAAGGCATTAAGATGGATCCCGCTAAGGTCCAAGCTGTCATTGATTGGCCCGTCCCTAAGTCACGCGTCGAGCTGCAGCGCTTTCTCGGCTTCGCGAACTTCTATCGTCGTTTCATCCGTAATTTCGGTCAGGTGGCAGCTCCTCTCACAGCCCTTACTTCTGTCAAGACGTGCTTTAAGTGGTCCGTTTCCGCCCAGGGAGCTTTTGATCTCCTCAAGAATCGTTTTACATCCGCTCCTATCCTTGTTACACCTGACGTCTCTAGACAGTTCGTTGTCGAGGTTGACGCGTCAGAGGTGGGCGTGGGAGCCATCCTTTCTCAGCGCTCCCTCTCTGACGACAAGGTCCACCCATGCGCGTATTTTTCTCATCGCCTGTCGCCGTCGGAACGTAACTATGATGTGGGTAACCGCGAACTGCTCGCCATCCGGTTAGCCCTAGGCGAATGGCGACAGTGGTTGGAGGGGGCGACCGTTCCTTTTGTCGTTTGGACTGACCATAGGAACCTTGAGTACATCCGTTCTGCCAAACGACTTAATGCGCGTCAGGCGCGTTGGGCGCTGTTTTTCGCTCGTTTCGAGTTCGTGATTTCTTATCGTCCGGGCTCTAAGAACACCAAGCCTGATGCTTTGTCTCGTCTCTTCAGTTCTTCAGTAGCCTCCACTGACCCCGAGGGGATTCTCCCTGAGGGGCGTGTTGTCGGGTTGACTGTCTGGGGAATTGAGAGGCAGGTAAAACAAGCGCTCACTCACACTCCGTCGCCGCGCGCTTGTCCTAGGAACCTTCTTTTCGTTCCCGTTCCTACTCGTCTGGCCGTTCTTCAGTGGGCTCACTCTGCCAAGTTAGCCGGCCACCCTGGCGTTCGGGGTACGCTTGCTTCCATTCGCCAGCGTTTTTGGTGGCCCACCCGGGAGCATGACACGCGTCGTTTCGTGGCTGCTTGTTCGGTCTGCGCGCAGACTAAGTCCGGTAACTCTCCTCCTGCCGGCCGTCTCAGGCCGCTTCCTATTCCCTCTCGACCGTGGTCTCACATCGCCTTAGATTTTGTCACCGGACTGCCTTCGTCAGCGGGGAAGACTGTTATTCTTACGGTTGTCGATAGGTTCTCTAAGGCGGCTCATTTCATTCCCCTTGCTAAGCTTCCTTCTGCTAAAGAGACGGCACAAATCATCATCGAGAATGTTTTCAGAATTCATGGCCTTCCGTCAGACGTCGTTTCGGACAGAGGTCCGCAATTCACGTCTCAATTTTGGAGGGAGTTTTGCCGTTTGATTGGGGCTTCCGTCAGTCTCTCTTCCGGCTTTCACCCCCAGTCTAACGGTCAAGCAGAACGGGCCAATCAGACTATTGGTCGCATCTTACGCAGTCTTTCTTTTCGTAACCCTGCGTCTTGGTCAGAACAGCTCCCCTGGGCAGAATACGCCCACAACTCGCTTCCTTCGTCTGCGACCGGGCTATCTCCTTTTCAGAGTAGCCTCGGGTACCAGCCTCCGCTGTTCTCATCTCAGTTCGCCGAGTCCAGCGTCCCCTCCGCTCAGGCTTTTGTCCAACGTTGCGAGCGCACCTGGAAGAGGGTCAGGTCTGCACTTTGCCGTTATAGGACGCAGACTGTGAGGGCTGCTAATAAGCGTAGAACTAAGAGTCCTAGATATTGTCGCGGTCAGAGAGTTTGGCTCTCCACTCAGAACCTTCCCCTTAAGACGGCTTCTCGCAAGTTGACCCCGCGGTTCATTGGTCCGTTCCGTATTTCTCGGGTCATTAATCCTGTCGCAGTTCGACTTCTTCTTCCGCGATACCTTCGTCGCGTCCACCCGGTCTTCCATGTCTCCTGCATCAAGCCCGTCCTTCGCGCCCCCGCTCGTCTTCCCCCCCCCCCCCCCCCCCCATCCTTGTCGAGGGCGCACCCATCTACAGGGTCCGTAGAATTTTGGACATGCGTCCTCGGGGCCGTGGTCACCAGTACCTCGTAGATTGGGAGGGGTACGGTCCTGAGGAGAGGAGTTGGGTTCCCTCTCGGGACGTGCTGGACCGTGCGCTGATCGAGGATTTCCTCCGTTGCCGCCAGGTTTCCTCCTCGAGTGCGCCAGGAGGCGCTCGGTGAGTGGGGGGGTACTGTCATGTACTGTCATGTTGTGTCTTGTCTCTGTCCTTTCCCTTCACCCTGTCTCCCTCTGCTGGTCGTTGTTAGGTTACCTTTTCTCCCCCGCTTTCCCCCAGCTGTTCCTTGTCTCCTCTAACTACCCATTCACCCCGTTTCCCACCTGTTCCCTTTTTCCCTCTGATTAGGTCCCTATATCTCTCTCTGTTTCTGTTCCTGTCCTTGTCGGATTCTTGTTTGTTGTGTTTCATGCCTGAGCCAGACTATCGTCATGTTTGCTGTAACCTTGTCCTGTCCTGTCGGAATCTGCCGGTCTATCTGAGCCTACCTATGTTTGGTTATTAAAGAAGCTCTGTTTAAGTTAGTTCGCTTTTGGGTCCTCATTCACTCACCATAACAGAACCAGAATCCTTCACTTTAAACAATTGTTTATTACTGTGATCTTATCAAAAGCTGATTTAGACAAATGGAGAAAGTGACCCATTGTGTGCCCCGTTTCAGATTTTGGCCATGACCGGACCTGTGAGGAGAAACTGTAAGCACGAATGTACCAACCTGAACAGGACCGGCTTCATCTGCTCCTGTAGACCTGGATACAGAGTGGACCCGGACAGCACCTTCAACTGCATAGGTACACACATATAAAGACATTCTCACTAGGGTTGACCCAATTTAGTCGTCTGGTCGATAGGCTGTTTGTTGTTTGACCGAGATTTCTTTAGTTGAGCAAAAAAATAATAATCATGATGTACAAGACACCTATCTGAGTGGACTACTCCATTGTGGAGGCTGTGGGGATGGCGCAGTCCATCACTAAGGCATGTGCTACTGAAATTGCATATGGTTAAGGACAATGGTACGACACTAATAATTTTTAAAATATATTTTATAAAAAATGCGCTTTCTCCCTCGTTTGATAGTGGTTGCTGCCCGCTGTTCTGAAACATGAGCGTGCCTTTGAATTGGTGCCTTTTCCTAGACCATGTTGCTATGTGCATAATAGCAAAGTTAACCACTATATTGGTGTTGAGAACAATGTGGTGGAGGCAGCAGCAGAGTTAGGAGGCGAGAAAACAGCCCTTGCCTTAATTGTCTAAGAAAAGTGAGGAGAGAGGAAACCCAAACTTAATTAGGTATATCTATAATCAATAGCCTAACTGTTAAATGTGCCTGTTTTTTTATCATCCATGTATAGTTTATCTACAGAAGTAAGACAGATCCTGCTTGTTTTGCCTGTTTGAGTGTTTGTTTAACAGCCTACTGATTCCCGTGAGTACCAAGCCTCATGCAAGACAACATGTCGGATAAACAATTTCACAAATTCGGCTGTTTTTAATATTTGCTGTGCTATAATTTCTTTCATTAGAACAGACTCTCTGGTATTGCTTGTTTATTTAGTGTTTTATACTGTTCCAAATTGTCAGGAAAATAATATTTATAATAACAATAAGCCTCCTTTTCTTGATCTCCTTGTTATTGTTATTTTCATGATCATCGTTATAAGTAATGTCATTATCATTAGCAGGGTTAGTAGTTTTTAAGATAAATGGAATTGTTTTAAGAAAGTCATACCAAGGATAATTTTGCTATTTGATTTTTTAAATTTTAAGACGCCTTGAAGTATCAACAAAATATATAACAAAAAATATTATAAAAATAATTTTTGGGCCTTACTGCTATTAGCCCATTCAAACGCATTGAATAACAGATTCATTACATGGAACAGCAGATAGTCCCAAAAAAAAAACCTAAATGACGTTTGTTCTGAAGTGTCTGTCCTATATCTCAGAGATGTAAGAAAGATCAGGAAACATTTTGTTGTATTTTTTTGTACATGTATTTAACCCCTTATTTTTGTCACTAAACAGTGTCCATATACTGTTTTGTTTCAACTAGTACAATGGGACCTTCAGACTAGTCTTTTGAGGCCTAGAGCAAAACAAGACTCTCACCTTTACACAGAGGGGTCATATTAGTGTGTAGCCCAAACCGTTTGGGCGCTACAGACAGAAGTTGGCAAATCGGTTGTACCGACTGCAAATGAGTCCCAAGACGCTTGTGGGGGTGTCATAGAGCAAGATTCTCGTCTTTCCATAGAGGGGTCATAATAGTTCCTAGGCCAAACCATTCGGACGCTACAGACTATTTTGTGAGTATACCGATCTTCGGGTCGTCGTGTTCGGACAAACACCGCTCTAGTTCTATCACCTTTCACTGCAGCTACGGAAGTGTTACTTAGGCGGATGCGGTCGACTGAGATGCGTCCAATGTGAAATTGATATCTCTAGCTTAAACTGACAGACTTTAATGGGGATTTTTGTACCATGCGAGTTTGATTTCCACGAGGGCGCGGACATCGGCCTTAGGTTAATTATTTAATCAGACAGAGCGCTTAAAGCACCAGACAAGCTCAGTGCATATAGTTGATTTGATTAAAACTCATAGGATGTGTCTATATATGGACAAATACACGTTTAAAATATGTTGACCTATCACGATACATGCATGCCACACACACTCCAGAATTCACTTAAACAACATTCAACTTAGACTACACCCACGCAGACATAAGCAACATGAATATTGTTTATTAACTGGATCGTTGCTTTCGTTCCATCTCTTCCTTGTAGAGTTGTTGTTCACTGAAAACAACAAAACACAATAAACGCAGCGTAGATAACCCTCTGAAAGAACATGAATCAAAGTGTTTGTGGTAAAAAAGCAGCATTAGTACAACTCCTTTTTGTGGTTATATACAGTATTGGTCAATTCTTTGTCCAAAACATGTTTTGCTTAGAAAATAATATTTAAGTCCATGTTTACAATATGGAGGGCAAAATCACTTCCTGACATCCACCCACCCCTACCTAGACCTTGCTACCCTATAAACAATAACAAGCACATATAGTTACTTAACTTTCTACCGACATTTTCCCCAGATATCAACGAGTGTGAGGTACATGGGACTTGCCCGCAGGTCTGCAAGAACACCAAGGGCGGGTACGACTGTGAGTGTGCCCCCGGGTACCGCAAAGTGGGCAATGGCAACCAGTGTGAAGCTGAGGGTGAGTTCACACCTCTACCATACTGTTGTTTAGACCTGAGAAAGCTTTGCTTTAGAAATATGCTAATTGCTAAGTATTTTGCTAATTAAAGACCAGTTGTCTAATTTGCAAATTAACAGTTTGTTGTTTCTATCTCATTTTAGTACTGTTTAGGCCTATAAATGGACTGTTTGGGATTTCAAAATAATCTCCATAATATTATACACTATTATGAACAAAGAGTAACAATATTGTTGTTATTACAGTTGCTATTAATTTATCGATGTTTCTGGAGAAATGTTTTATGGGGAAACTTAAAAAATGAACTCTTTCCTACTTCAACACAAACTTACCAGGTGCCGGGCCACTCCTGTTGCTCCCAGAGAATATCCGTATCCGGAAGTTCAACTTGCAGATGGAGGCCTACCATGACTTCCTCGAGGAGCAGGAGCACATCATGGCTCTGGACTATGACTGGGACCACAACAACACTGGACTCAGTATGTCACACCAACACATTTAGCTGCCTCCTATGACCCAGACAAAATAGCTACGATAATACTAAAAATACTATTTTATTTGTATTTTTTTTTTAAATGTAATTTATTTTTTCATTTTTAATTTACAAAGAAACAAAGAAACATTATGCTTCCAAAGAAACCTTTACTCATCAAAGTCAGGAATGCATATTCAAATACATGTTTAACATGTTAGTTAAACTTACATGGAAAAGCTTAATTGTCATCAATATCATAAAAAAGTTACTAATTATATTCAAACGGGACTAAGTGATGCAAAATAATAATCCTGACAAAAATAAGGTCTCCGCGTTAAAAGAGAGCTGAGTAAGCTCTCCGTGTCTTTCTCAGGTATGGTGTATTTCACGGTGGAGGGGAAGGACAATGCGGCGGGCGCCATCAAGAGGGCATATATACCCACAGTGGATGACAATAGCAACAATATTGCCGCCGCTGTCGACCTGGGCATCAAATACATTACCACACCAGATGGCATCGCTGTTGACTGGGTCGGAAGGTAGGATGGCATGGCTGCGCCTCTTTTATTTACTTATTTGTTTGTTTGTTTGTTTGTTTGTTGTTCAGCTTCCCTTGTAATGAAGAACTGGGCATACTCCCCTACTGTGTGGTTTTGTGTTTCATTCATATTCTGAAATGTTCACATTATAATATATATCGATCACTGAAATTGTCATGGCAGTGGTATCTACACGTTACTTGTTATATTTATGTTAATGGCTGTGAATGACTTTGATATGCAGTGCTATAACATGTTTGGGACATAACATAACACGTTCTTTATTTTCCTGTGAATAGGAACCTGTACTGGGCGGACTCGAGAGTCAAGAGAGTAGAGGTGGCCATGCTGGACGGGCGCTACAGGAAGCACCTGGTCAAGACGGACATTGACCATCCCTCTGCTGTGGCTGTCAATCCTCGACTGGGGTGAGAATCATTGTAGGCTGCAATGAGTCTGGGGCTTGTATTGGAAGCTGTGGATGATGCTTCGAGAGGCTCACAATTGTTTTGTCCCAAAAAATTCATACACATAGAAACTGTGAACTGGTTTCAACTGCAAAATTGATGGATCATCGCAGTACGACAGTTTTCACAATTGACGAGCAAGCAGTCATGGATGAGACATGGTCATATTTGTCGTTGACCTCGGAATTCTTTGGACAAAAAAATCTGACGTCTGAAAATCCCCTTGCAAAAATAAATCTACTGAAGGTGAAACACTTATCCCTCATTTTCCTTTTCCACTTTACCATCTTCATCCAGGATGCTGTACTGGGCGGACCGCGGAACCGCGGCCAGGATCGAGTACTCCTGGTTGGACGGGCAGCACCGGAATGTCCTGGTGCCCGACGGCCTGGGTTTTCCCACAGGCCTGTCAATCGACTACGCCAACGGTGACCGGGTCTACTGGTCCGATGCCAAGGAGAGTCGCATTGAGTCGGTGCTACCTTCCGGAGAAGACCGCCGCACTGCACTGTATATTGGTGCGGTTTGGAGGGCGGAGTAATACACAATGGGGTGGAGGGAAACACATGACCTGAAAATAGTCTTATTTTTTATTGTTTGCTTTACTTGTACAAAACTCTATCATACGATTGCCCTGCCTCTCTGTGACAGTCGGCTGACTTACGATTCAAACTTGATGCTTTTTTAATTCTTTAAAGGGACATTACACTCAATCTAAGTGTGTGGAGAATTGGTTCGTTTTGACATTGGACTACTTATAGGTCTGAAAATGAACAGAAATTTAAGGTGGTACATTACATGGTTTCTAACCCTATTTTCTTTCATCGGTAACCTGTCATTTATAACCCCTGTCATTTGTCTCTGTGGGCCCAGATGTGCGGTACCCTTTCAGTGTGAGTGTGTTTGAGGACCACATTTACTGGAGCACGCAGGAGAAAGGGGAAGTGTTCCGGCAGGACAAGTTTGGCCGTGGCACCAAGACCAAGCTGCTCACCGCTGGGCCCTGGCTCACCCAGATCAGTGTGTACCAGCAGCAGAGATACAACTCAATAGGCAGTGAGTGACACTTCAAACATCTCTTGTGTTTCCTGTTTGAGAATAAATGAAAATGCCGTCTAGGTTTAAGTGACATTGTTTACTTGTGTCTGTCAGTGAAAACCCCTTGTAAAGGGACCTGTAGTCACTTGTGTCTGCTCAGACCTGGAGGCTACACCTGCGCCTGCCCTGAGGGATCCAGCTTTGTTTCTGGCAGCAACACAGACTGTGATGCAGGTACCATAGCCTCCTCCATCTTGGACTGATGACTCTGTCTTGTATTGTAAATGTCAATTATCTGTATCTTGTTCCTCTTGGTTTGACTGTTGTGGTTAGCTACATTAGGTTTTTAATCTATGTTGTGTGCCACAACAAAATTGGAATAGCTGTAGGTGGGTCAAAAATACACATTTTTGAGACACTGTTCCAAACTTTAGTATTGGGCAGAGACAGGATATTATGTAATACCTTAAACAGAATGTAACACTATAAAGGAAATGGTGCTGAAATTGTGCTGACTAGTGTTGACCATGTATTAACCTTTGAACTCTGACCTCTGTCAGGATTTGACCCCCCGCCCACCATGCCCCCTCCATGCCAGTGTATAAATGGCGGAACATGCTACTTTGATGACAACAAGGCCATGTGCATGTAAGTTGGCTGTTACATTAACTTGTCCTATTAGTGCCATTTTTAAGTGTCCCCGGGTCCTTAAAAAGTATTAGTCTTAAATGAATTTATCTGATTTAAAAGCCTTATTAAATCCTAAAAAGTCTTAAATTCAGTATTCAAACGTCTTAACAAATGTGACGGAGAGGACTAGAGTGTTTCCTTTATAATGTGCCGCTGCTAAGGATCCGCCACTTTTTTTCAATTTTTGCCTAAAATGACATAGCCAAATCTAACTAGCTGTAGCTCAGGAGCTGAAGCAAGGATATGCATATTCTTGATACCATTTCAAAGGAAACTTTGAAGTTTGTGGAAATGTGAAATTAATGTTAATGAGAATTAATGAGAATATAACGCATTCAATTTGGTAAAAGATAATACAAAGAAAAAAACATGTGTTTTTTTGTATTGGTTTTGTACCATCCTCTTTGAAATGCAAGGGAAAGGCCATAATGTATTATTCCAGCCCAGGCAGAATTTAGATTTTGGCCACTAGATGGTAGCAGTGTATGTGCAAAGTTTTAGACTGATACAATGAACCATTGCATTTCTGTTCAAAATGTTTTATCAAGACTGCCCAAATGTGCCTAATTGGTTTATTAATAACTTTTTAAGTTCATAACTGTGCACTGTCCTCTAACAATAGCATGATATTATATCACTGTAATAGCTACTGTAAATTGGACAGTGCAGTTAGATTAACAAGAATTTAAGCTTTCTGCCCATATCAAATATGTCTATGTCCTGGGAAATGTTCTTGTTACTTACAACCGTATGCTAATCGCATTAGCCTACGTTAGCTCAACCGCCCTGTTGGGGACCCACCGATCCTGTAGAGGTTTTAATTGTTGCCACCACGGCAAAAAAAAATACACAAAATTGAACATCAAATAATACCTGAGGCACACTTTCGAGGATGTTGAAGAGCTATCCAACCACATGTCTGTGTGCGCACATCCGGTGCGTGTGCCAGTGCGAGTCGGTCCGTTGCCAGAGAAGAGAGATGAGAGCAATAATAAGTAGCCTAATAAGTAGCAATAGTAGCCAATAGGCAATAGTAGCCTATAGTAAGCCTAGCAATTGTAACCTAATAAGCCTATACAATTTGATAGACAACACAAACATTGCCCTCTTATCGAAGCAAATGTGCGTACACCTGTCATTTCGGTGATTAGGCTACACAAGTTCCTGCAGATGTTTTGGCTCTAAAAGCCATTATTTGGTCAACAATAATGTGCTTTAATTAATCTGCTTCCTGCAATGAAAGTATCTGCCCTGCCCCTGTTTTGTCCTGGCTCGCACTTCCGCTCACCTGTTTAAACATGGAGTGAAGGGAGAGATGTATTCTGATACGTGCAAGCATACTGACAGTTGAGCAACATTTCAAAATGTAATTGTGTGAAAGACCGTTTAAAAAAAAATAACTACTGATGCTGCTGTTAAAAAAAAGAGGAGAGTCTCAGCTTTATGGGAGTGTAACATTTTTTTCTCTACTGTCAATACAGAGGAAATAACACCACTTTACAAACAGAGTATGTCATTGAGAGCACGTAGCTGGCTAGTGGTGGCTATTCAGCAGCTGGCTAGTGGTGGCTATTCTGGGGGTAGAACCTATTGGTCAGTCTGTTATTTTTAGCCATGATGCTCCTGTACTTCCCGCATCTGAGTGATGGAAGCGGGGAGAACAGGCCGTGGCTCGGGTGGCTGAGGTCCCTGATAAACTTCTTGGCCTTCCTGCGACACCTGGTCTGGTAGGTGTCTTGGAGAGCAGGCAGTGTGCAACCAATGGTGCGTTCAGCTGAGCGTACCACCCTCTGTAGAGCCTTGCGGTCAGCGGCGTTGGAGTCGTCGTACCAGACTGTGATGTAGTCCGACTGTATGTTTTTGATGTGAGGGCCTTCTGGGGCAGGCTGAATTTCTTCAGCCTCCTGAGGTTAGAGTGGCTGTCATTCCTTCTTCACCACAGTGTTAGTGTGGTTTGACCATTTCAGCTCTTTGGAGATGTGTACACTGAGGAACTTGAAGTTTTTGACAGTCTTCACAGCGGCCCCATTGATGAGGATGGGGGGCGTGCCCAGCCGGGTTCCTCCGGAAGTCCACAATCGGCTCCTTTGTTTTGCTGACGTTAAGAGGTTTTTTACCTGGCACCACACCGTCAGTGCCTACCTCCTCCCTGTAGGCCATCTCATCGTTGTTGGTAATCAGGCCTACTACTGTCGTGTCGTCAGCACTCTTGATGAGGGAGTTGGAACTGTGTGAGGCCATGCAGTCGTGGGTATACATGGAGTACTGGAGGGGACTGAGGACATACCCTTGTGGGGCCCCCATGTGGAGGAGGTAATGTTGCCTACCTTCATCATATGGGGGCGGCCCATCAGGAAGTCCAGGACCCAGTTGCATAGGGAAGAGTTCAGTCCCAGGGCTGTGCGCTTTGTGGTGAAACAATGGTTTTGAAGGCCGAGCTGTAGTCGATAAAAATCAAACTCACATACAGTACCAGTCAAAAGTTTGGACACATCTACTAATTCAAGGGTTTTTCACTATTTTCTACATTGCAGTGAAGACATCAAAACTATTAAATAACAAATAGAATCATGTAGCAACCCAAAAAGTGTTAATCATATTTTAGATTCTTCAAAGTAGCCACCCTTTTCCTTGATGACAGCTTTGCTGGATCTATTGGGGCGGTAAGCAAATTGAAGTGGGTCTAGGGTGTCAGGGAACTAGCCTCTCAAAGCACTTCATGATGACAGAAGTGAGTCATTTAGTTCAGTTACCTTTGCTTTCTTGGATGCAGGAACAATGCTGGACATCCTGAAGCAAGTGGGGACAGCAGACTGGGATAGGGAGAGATTGAGTATGTTTGTAAACACTACAGCCAGCTGGTCTGCGCCTGCTCTGAGGACGCGGCTAGGGATGTTGTCTGGGCCGGCAGACTTGCAAGGGGTAACACATTTAATTGTCTTACTCACGTTGGCCATGGAGAACGAGAGCCCACAGTCCTTGGGAGCGGGCAGCGTCGGTGGCTCTGTGTTATCCTCAAAACGGGCGAAGAAGGTGTTTAGCTCGTCTGGGAGCAAGACGTCGGTGTCCGTGACGTGGCTGGTTTTCCCTTTGTAATCCGTGATTGTCTGTAGACCCTGCCACATATGTCTTGTGTCTGAGCCGTTGAATTGCAACTCCACTTTGTCTCTGTACTGACGTTTTGCTTTGTTTGATTGCCTAACGGAGGGAATAAGTACACTGTTTGTATTCAATCATATTCCCAGTCACCTTGCCATGGTTAAATGCGGTGGTTCGCGCTTTTAGTTTTGCGCGAATGCTGCCATCTATCCACGTTTTTTGGTTTGGGTAGATTTTAATTGACACCGTGGGAACAACATACCCTATACACTTCCTGATGAACTCAGTCACCGTGTCCGGGTAAACGTCAATGTTATTCTCTGAGGCTACCCGGAACATATCCCAGCCCGCGTGATCAAAACAACCTTGAAGCATGGATTCTGATTGGTCAGACCAATGTTGAATAGACCTTAGCACGGGTACTTCCTGTTTGAGTTTCTGCCTATAGGAAGGGAAGAGCAAAATGGAGTTGTGATCTGATTTGCCGAAGGGAGGGCCGTAGACGTCTTGAAAAGGTGAGAAACAGTGATCTAATGTTTTTCCTAAGCGAGTACTACAGTCAATATGTTGACAGAACTTCGGTAGCGTTTTCCTCAAATTTGCTTAGTTAAAATCCCCAGCTTCAATAAATCAGGATATGTGGTTTCCAGTTTCATAAAGTCCAGTGTAGTTTCTTGAGGGCCGACGTGGTATCGACTTGAGGGGGAATATACACGGCTGGGACTGTAACTGAAGGGAATTCTCTTGGGAGGTAATACAGTCAGCATTTAAATGAGATATTCTAAGTCGGGTGAACAAAAGGACTTGAGTTTCTGTATGTTATTACAATCACACCATGAGTAGTTCATTATGAAACATTCACCCCCACCTTTCTTCTTCCCGGAGAGTTCTTTATTCCTGTCTGCATGATGAACTGAGAACTGAGCTGGCTGTATGGACGGGGACAGTATATCCCGAGAGAGCCATGATTCCATGAAACTGACTGTTACAGTCCCTGATGCCTCTCTGACAGGAGATCCTCGCCCTGAGCTTGTCTATTTTGTTGTCAAAGACTGAACATTAGCAAGTAATATACTCGGAAGCGGTAGATGGTGTGCACGCCTCCTGAGTTGGACTAGAAGTCCACCTCTTCGCCGCTGGCGGCATCTTGGAGCAGCCTCTGGGATAAGTTCAATTTCCCTGGGGGGGTACGAACGAAGGATCCAATTCGGGAAAGTTGTATTCCTGGTCGTAATACTGGTGAGTTACTGCCCTCTGATATCCAAAAGTTATTTCCGGGCTGTATGTAATAACAAAAAAAATATTCTGGGCTAATAACGTAAGAAATAACACACACAAAAAAAAAACACTGCAGAGTTGCTTAGGAGCTAGAAGCAGAGCTGCCATGTCTGTCGGCGCCATCAACAGCTAACTGGTCTGCACATGTTCTGAGGGCACGGCTAGGGATGCCGTATGGGCCTGCAGCCTTGCGAGGGTTAACACGCTTAAATGACTTGCATACGTCCTCGTGAAGACCGTAACCACATAGCCCTTGTTGTCGTCAAGGGCTCTACTCAGCAGCTCAGAGTCGTTTTGCTTAAAGCATGAGAAAAAGTTGTATAGCTCGTCTGGTAGGGCGGCGTTGGTGGTAATCCGTGATCATTAGAAGCCCTTCACATGCACCTCGTATCCACCTCTTTTCCTCCACTTTGTCCCTATATTCATCATCTTGATCAATCTGCGTAGGTTGTATTTGTACTGTTTAACCATACAATTGCCCCTGGTCAATATGCACAAAAAACATTACAAATCAAAATCATATATTTAATTCATGCATTCCATTAACATGTCTTACTTGGCACTGGAAAAACTCAGTCTAGAGCTACCTTGCTTCAAAGTATAGCCATTTGATACCTGATTCACTGAACAAGGGAATTATTTTATTAGGCTTTTTGGTTGTAGGCTAATATAGCATAATATAGCATATAGCATAATAACTCCAAGAGAGCTACTGGTTGTGTAGACTTTTGTTCCACCCTCAACTCTAACACACTAACTGCTCAACAGGACCTTGTTAAGCTGACTCGGGTGTGTTTGAGCAGTGCAGGATTAAAAGCCTGCACACCCAGTGGCTTGGATTTCCAGATGGAGAGTTGACCACGTGTTTTATATAGTAACATAGTTGTATATTTTACTTTAAGGCATTTTCACAGTGGTTTCGTTATGATATTGAGCATCATTATACTAAACTTGATATTGGTATCGAAGCCAAAATTCTGAACACTTAGGCCTAGAGTTTGTGATTTAGCTAATGATTTGCCCATTTGGGGTAGCCTAAACAAATGCAGATGGGCAACCCCATGCTTCAGCCATCTATATCCTTGCCACTATGCTACTACATCCGTTAGGCTACAGGATAATGTGCATTGCTAAAATAGCACACCTGCCTGATAATGTACTGTAGGTTATAGCCTTTGGTGAAATTCAAACATAAAAATATTACTTTTTGCCAACATGGAGTGGAATATTAGCAGGTGTGTGGCGCTTGCAAACCTCAAAATTGGTATTGATTTGCATTCCAAGTGGCATTAAAAAGTCTTAAATTCAACAAATAACCTGAACATAACGTGTGACTCTGTCCTTATTATGGATAGCGTACGAGCCCTGCCGGTGTTACCTCTCTCTGTATAACATTGGTTACATTTTTTTTCCTCAGATGTCCTTCAGAATGGCAGGGAGACTTTTGCGAGATAAACATATTTGGGGTGGTCGCATCTTCAGGTACATGCTACAGTTCATCCATGATCCATCGTTATTTTGTTCATACATATATTTTTTTCCATACCACAAGATGCCAATGTCTTTCCGTCTCCCCTTTCTCTCTGTCTTTCTCCCTTTCACCTCATATCCTTCTCTCCCTTCTCTTTCACCCTCTCTCTCTCATTCTGTCCCTCCCAGTGGGTATAGCCATCGGGGTGACTGTACTGATAGTACTTCTCCTTGGGGGTCTGGTCTACGCTGCCCAGAGGAAGGCCAGTGTCACGGAGACAATAAGCCACATCATGCCAAGTATGCCTAGCTTCAGGTGAGCCACAGTTCCACAGGTACTGCCACACTATATCTTGTCCACTAGCCCACTAGAATTTCAATGGATGCTAATGTTAAAGCTAGCCCCCCCGTCTCATTCGATTCTAAATCTAAAGGGATGCTAATGCTAAAGCTAGCCCCCCCATCTCATTGGATTCTAAATCTAAAGGGATGCTAAAGCTAGCCCCCCCATCTCATTGGATTCTAAATCTAAAGGGATGCTAATGCTAAAGCTAGCCCCTCCATCTCATTATATTCTAAATCTAAAGGGATGCTAATGCTAAAGCTAAGTTTCCTCATAATACAGAGCTAATATCTGTGTCCTAATCCTTTCATTCATACCAAGTGTACTTTTAATGGATATTTTCAGGGGTTCCCCATATCAAAGCTCTGACCCATCAAAGGAGGAGGGGAGTGACCCGGGCCCAAGCATCAAAGCGGTTTGTCTGATCATGATTTCTTAATAACCCATAAAACAAAAACATTAAAGTATTTCAATCAGTATTTTCCAGCACACAGACGCACGCCTACGGTACTGTGGTTAGCTTATGTTCATGCAAGGGGTCTCTTTACATAGTCTTTACGGTCTATGTCTCATCTTTGTCTCATCAATGTCTCATCAGGAGCCCTGTACTGCTGTTCCTATGGAGGAGGCAGGGGGGAAGAGTTTTGAGAACCCCGCCTATGCAGCTGAGGGGGATGAGAGACCTGCCCCTAACTGCATTACTCCTGCCGTCCTTGTGCCCAATGGGACAGCAATGGTCAATACACCAAATATACTTTATTAGCCAATATATGTACTATGTAACCTTTTATTTAACTAGGCATGTCAGTTAAGAGCAAATTCTTATTTACAATGACGGCCTACACCGGCCAAACCTGGACGATGCTGGGCCAATTTTGCGCCGCCCTATGGGACTCCCAATCAGGGGCGGATGTGATACAGCCTGGAATCGAACTAGGGATGCAGTGCCTTAGACCACTGCGCCACTTGGGAGCCCTATAATGTACTGTATTCTGTTAAATCATCCCAATGTGGATTTCAGCAGTTCTATGATTTTATTTTTACTAAGACAACACTTGCGGGTCACATCCAATCAGCTTGTGGGCCATATTGAAGACCCTTGATTTGGAGTTTCAATTGAGAGCTAGTTAAAAAGTGTATTATTATTGTTTTTAGGGACATGCACTGAGCAGTATGCCAATCTCATTCAGAACATAGAACATGAGGAAGACCACCCTGTCGACTGTATCTTGCGTGTAGTTCTGAACTGTTCTTTATGATGTCCTTGGTTCTATAGGAGAACATTGAGAACCCGTTGTATGCTGAGGTTTGTGTGATAGCTGAGCCTGACCCTGAGCCCGACGCTAGCGCCACACCTGCTAATACTTTATCAGTCGAGGTAGGCACCATTTGAAAAAACAAACATTTAGGGGCTAGTTATAGTTCACATCTAAAATAAAAGCTGGTCAGCTTGTTTTCATTTTCATGGGATAGTTAGCTTTTTAAAGTTTTAGCTGACTTTTGACATAGGGCGAATTATCCCTTTAAATGTAACTCAAACAGACTGACAAGTTTTGATTTTGAGGTGAACTATCCCTTTAAAATATCAGCCAATAGAGTAAAATCTTTACAGTTCAGGCTTTTATACCATTTTTCTTCTGGCTGACATTTTAGGGGGCCTTTGAGAATCCAGGTGAGGAACTGACTCCCGAGGAACCAGTCGCCGACGAGTCACTAAAGGTATCCACGGAGATGTTAAAGGACAATTAGACGTGGATACTACTCTGCACTTTGTGAAAATGATATATGATGATGAGTACTGTCATGTTTTAATTGTAGTGTACAGCTCTCTCTGTGTATACCATTACTATGAAAATACTGTAAATATCATGCGTACTTGAATATGGTCATATGATGTCTATGTTTGAGATATAAGTTCTTGTTAATTTACCTGAATGCCAATAATTGTTTCTTTCACACCCCCCTCTTCAGTTCGAACCCATTCCTGATGACAATGCCGACGGCAGTTTCGTAAACCCAATGTTCTCGGTGAGTGTTCAAGAAATACGAGTGCATTCCATTCTACAGTAGAATATGTGTTTTATTGTTTTCGTATGTGCTTTGGTGTATGGATGTCATCTTTATGCATAATGGCAGTGTAATATAAGTTGTAGACCTCGGTAGAATACTTAATAATACTTTCTAGTTTCAAATAAACTCCAAGCTACATCAAGCACACGCACGTCCAACACTTTCAAAATCTTTAAACGCACAAGATCAAATACGGTCTGTCTTCATTCTACTGCTCTTTCGACAGGATCCCACTTACCCATCCACCCCAGCAGACTCCTTCATTTGACCTCCACACCAGGCAAATCAGTGGACAAAACAACAGGACTAAACACTGGACT
>NW_027259997.1:0-18950 GCF_045791955.1 Oncorhynchus clarkii lewisi
CATTCAACCCATATCTCTTGTATTGTCCCTGCCTGCAAACAAAGTTTGACCTTGGGATAATAAAGATGGGTTTGGACTTGATTCTAGGCTATGAAACATACTGTATATTTGAAATATATATTTTGAAAAAAGACTGAAATCTTTAATTCTTTGTGTGTTTTATTATTTGTATTAGTGCATGTGAATGACCTGTAATTTTAGGTCATGGCATTTTAAAGCAGATTACCTGAGTAAAAAAAACAAAGAACATTTTAATGTTGAAATAAGTTGCCTATCATAGCGCACATAGTGGAACAAAAGCAGAAATGATCAATAAAACAGCAACAGATATAACTCCCTATCTGTTTGACAGGAGAAAAGACAGAACACGAGAGCTTTTGATTGGAGGCAACTCTAAACACTAATTACACAAGTAAACACTTCCATGTGCTCTCTCTGTCATCCACAGGCTTTCATCCCTCTCTTCACACACAAGGAACAAGCGCACCATCCCTTGTTCCCAATCAAGTCGGTGGCTGTCGGAGATGCTGAAGAAAAGGCAAGAGTGTTTTACGTTGAATTGATGAGGCTTGAGTCGGAAGAAAACAAGTGTGTTTTCAAGTCGAACGAAGATGATTCGCTGGTGACACAGTCTATGCGTGCAGAAAAAGCTTCCTAGCCGTTTCTGTCTGGTTGAATATCCACCACACAGAGACACATAGTGGAAAGAGAAGAATAGAGAAACACATAACATAGGCTACAGCATAAAAGCCCTTCATAATAAATGCTTCCTCATTGCATACATGTACGACGTATACACAACAGATTTCCATAAAAAGTCAAGAGTAGGCATCTTCATTTAAAATCTTAGTGCAAGTAACAGTAGCTAAAAGTATCAATAATGATAATACACATCACAATAACGTCTCCTCTTTCAACATTCTCACAGCCATCTCTACCACAAAACAGAGCAGAAATATAAAAATGACCATCCTCTTCTTCCATACCAACACATTCTTCCCTTTTCTCTAAATCTGATACTTTATCCTTGAACAAACCTGAAGGCAAAATACTGTACACACCAAAACTCCCACAATAAATCTAAATTTCACCACAGTCACAGAACACATTCAGTACTAACATCCTAGGTGACCCAGGTGTAGGATTTCGTCCTGTGCTGTAGGAGTTATGGGTGAGGGGTCAGTTGACCCAGGCGTAGGGGTAGAAGCCATTCTTCTCCCACAGTTGGCAGCGCTCAGCAGAGTAATCATGGACCACAGAGAGGGTATGGTTCAGGAGAGCAGTGGCTGCTGGGTACTCTGGCCACTGCTCCGGCATCTTACCTGCAATAGAGGAGGAGAGAGGGATGGAACAAACAGAAGAAGAGATGAGGGATGGAGAGAACAGAAAGAGAGATGAGGGATAGAGAGAACAGAAAGAGAGGAGAGGGATAGAGATATGAGGAAAAGAGATGAGGGATAGAGAGAACAGAAAGAGAGGAGAGGGATAGAGATATGAGGAAAAGAGATGAGGGATAGAGAGAACAGAAAGAGAGGAGGAGAGGGATAGAGATATGAGGAAAGGTTTGTGGTAAATGTCTAATTCCAATGGTCTGAGCTGAATGAACACTGAGTTCAACCAATCTAGGAGAGGTGTTTGTGTTCCAGCCCCTGCCCCTCTCTCACCCTCCTTAGCGAAGTGGACGAGGTGCTCTGTGAGGAGCTTCTGGAAGGCAGTGTCCTGGGCGGAGAGCGGTCCCCCCAACAGCTTCTCTAGACCCCCGAAGAAGGTGAAAGAGTCCAGGCCGTGGAAAGAGAACCGGCTGGGGAACGACCACAGACCCTCCGAGGAGTTGACGGCACGAGATGGAGTGTGTGTCACCACGTACCGATACACAGGACTGTGGAGGGCCGCTGGGAACACACACACACACATAAAACAAACACACAAAACAAACACACGCACACACACAAGCAGTTCAAAACTCTATCCTATCACTACTGTTCACTAACAGATGAGTGATTACATCAGTGAAGGGTGGACAGGAGGCATTTCCAAAGCATTCTAATTGGTGTCTTCTCTGAACAACTACCTGTCTCTCTTTAGTGCCCATTCTAATTGGAGTCTTCTCTGAACAACTACCTGTCTCTCTAAAGAGACCATTCAACAACAACAAAAATTCTGTCCATTATCATAGAGTGAATGCTAACCCTTTGGCTCACGTGAATCTCCTGGCTGTCAGCGTAGCCTACCTGCAGCCCTCTTGGCCAGGTCGTTGTTTGGGCAGGTGACCCTCATGTCCGACACCATCGTGGTGTAGGCCCTCTCTGGGCAGCGGTCAGGAGTGGGGCACAGGGCCGAGCTTGGGTACAGATCCAACGCCTCCTTAGGAAGACCCTCTCTGAAGGGGCTCAGTTTATCTGTGTGGGACACAGATGAGAGGCTTTGGGAAAAGGGCAATATGGTAGCAGGAATAAACTGTAAAGGGCGGCAGGGTTGAAAATATGAGAGAGAGGCGGGTAATGGAGAAAAGAGTTGAGTTTCCCTGGGTTTCAATGGCCACAAGTGATGAGGGAGAAAAGGCCCAGTTTAGCAGGAGCTACTTTCCCACAGCCATAAACTTCCTCAACAGCTCAATAGACTGTGGATGTAATCACTGTTTTATGTTCGGTCTTAGTATTCTGTCTGTCTATCTGTTAATGTCTGGGTTTTTTTTTTTTGTGTTTTTTTTATTATTTCTTACAGGTCTACGATGTTTGATAATGTGGAGATGAATTTCCTCCTTGGAGAAAAATCTAATCTAAATAAGGCATTTTACAGATTGATCGATATTGACCCCGAGGTTACCGTATTCTCACCTGTCACAAACCACCCGTAGTCTCCCCATGTCCACATGGAGATATTCTCATACGGTGGGCTAAAGTGCACACACACACACACACACACACACACACGCACGCACGCACACACACATACGATTATAAAGTGAATTGTGTATTTCTTCTGCAGATAATACTTTTTTTGAAGACCACACATAATACTTACAAAAAGTCAGTCTCCTGCTCAGTGGTCCCTATGAGGAATGGAACATCGTTGAAGACTCCTCCTTTCTCCCACATCTCAAAGGGAGGAGCTGGGAGGACATGCCTGTCCACCACTGCTACGGGCCCCACAAAGCTGTCCTTAGTGGGCAGGTCCATCAGATCATCTGCCCCCCACGACGGGTACTCCTTCCATGGGATGGCCTAGAGCGGAGTGGAGAGAGATAAAGAGAGACCCACATGAAGCTCGTTTCTCCCTTAAGGCAGATTTTACAGTTTACGTTGTCGTACTGTCTGTACCCGTAGTATCAGTGTGGTGGAGAGCTTCCGGAGGCAGGCCAGGTCATTGCAGCCAGTCTTGTTCAGGAATAGCAGGTTGTCATCCTCTGCCTTCTCCAGTGATGCGTTATACACATAGGAGCCGCTCATATCCACCGCCGCACGAAACAGACCCTTTGCCAGCGGAGACATCATCAGAGTCCACACCGACGTCCCACCTGTGTGTTGTGTGTGTGTGTGTGTGTGTGTGTGTGGAAGGGTGATGGGAAGAGAGTAGACAATGAGGGTTAGGGTTAAAAATTCTAAAGCAGTTAAGGAAGCTGTGTTCATTCCTTCAGCCAACTATACTGCTACAAGCACATGCTAACATAAAGTAGCATATTTTGTTTTCATCCTTTTCAATGTTCGGTAAAAATGATTGTATTATAACAAAAAGAAAAACTAAATGTTCTTTCATACTTCATTGACAGTACACTCACGTAGCCCATAGAGGCTTATAATAGCTGGTATTTATTACCTGAGCTTTGACCAAATATGGTGACTTTACTGGGGTCTCCTCCAAACACCTTGATGTTCCTCTGGACCCACTGCAGAGCAGCTATCTGGTCCATGAAGCCATAGTTTCCTGGGTGGGGGGTGGGGGGAAACCAATTAGAGATTAAAATCACGTCGAAATACCGCTTTGATGTGGCCTCGTTTTCCTATGTCCTAGTTCCTATTTTCAGAAGCTCCATCTAGCCTAGTGTACCTAAAGGTTCCTGGTGTCAATACCCTGAACCCTTTCAGATCAGAAGGGAAATAGGAGGTATTCAGATATGGAATCTTTCTGTTCTCGCCGATGACTGTGCGTGAATGTGAGTTGAAAACAATGTCTTTATGTAATTTTATGGGTCGTTCCATATCAAGCTGTATGTGTGTGTGTGTGTGTGTGTGTGTGTGGTGTGTGTGTGTGTGGTGTGTGTGTGTGTGTGTGTGTGGTGTGTGTGTGGTGTGGTGTGGTGTGGTGTGTGTGTGTGTGGTGTGTGTGTGTGTGTGTGTGTGTGTGTGTGTGTGTGTGTGTGTGTGTGTGTGTGTGTGTGTGTGTAAAGCATAAATGGTGTAGTGACCATGAGAAAGAAAAATATTAACTTTTTATCAAGCAGACAAATACAGTGCATTGGGAAAGTATTCAGACGCCTTCACTTTTTCCCCATTTAATTACATTATAGCCTTATTCTAAAATGGATTAAATCAAAATTTTCCCTCTTCAATCTACAGGCAATACCCTATAATGACAAAGCGAAAACAGGTTTTTAGAATTTTTTGCAAATTTATTATAAATAAAAACAGAAATACCTTACTTTCATAAGTATTCAGACCTTTAGCTATGAGAGTCGAAATTAAGCTCAGGTGCATCCTGTTTCCATTGATCATTTTTATTTATTTATTTTTTATTTCACCTTTATTTAACCAGGTAGGCTAGTTGAGAACACCTTTATTTAACCAGGTAGGTTAGTTGAGAACACCTTTATTTAACCAGGTAGGCTAGTTGAGAACACCTTTATTTAACCAGGGAGGCTAGTTGAGAACAAGTTCTCATTTGCAACTGCGACCTGGCCAAGATGAAGCGTAGCAATTCGACACATACAACAACACAGAGTTACACATGGAATAAACAAAACATACAGTCAATAATACAGTAGAAAAAAAAGAAAACAAAAAGTCTATATACAGTGAGTGCAAATGAGGTAAGATAAGGCAATAAATAGGCCATGGTGGCGAAGTAATTACAATATAGCAATTAAACACTGGAATGGTAGATCGGCAGAAGAGGAATGTGCAAGTAGAGATACTGGGGTGCAAAGGAGCAAGATAAATAAATAAATACAGTATGGGGATGAGGTAGATAGATGGGCTGTTTACAGATGGGCTATGTACAGGTGCAGTGATCTGTGAGCTGCTCTGACAGCTGGTGCTTAAAGCTAGTGAGGGAGATGTGAGTCTCCAGCTTCAGAGATTTTTGCAATTCGTTCCAGTCATGGGCAGCAGAGAACTGTAAAGAAAGACGACCAAAGGAGGAATTGGATTTGGGGGTGACCAGTGAGATATAACTGCTGGAGCGCGTGCTACGAGTGGGTGCTGCTATGGTGACCAGTGAGCTGAGATAAGGCGGGGCTTTACCTAGCAGAGACTTGTAGATAACCTGTAGCCAGTGGATTTGGCGACGAGTATGAAGCGAGGGCCAACCAACAAGAGCGTACAGGTCGCAATGGTGGGTAGTGTATGGGGCTTTGGTGACAAAACGGATGGCACTGTGATAGACTGCATCCAGTTTGTTGAGTAGAGTGTTGGAGGCTATTTTATAGATGACATCACCGAAGTCGAGGATCGGAAGGATGGTCAGTTTTACGAGGGTATGTTTGGCAGCATGAGTGCTGCAATATAGGAAGCCGATTCTAGATTTAATTTTGGATTGGAGATGCTTAATGTGAGTCTGGAAGGAGAGTTTACAGTCTAACCAGACACCCAGGTATTTGTAGTTGTCCACGTATACTAAGTCAGAGCCGTCCAGAGTAGTGATGCTGGACGGGAGGGCAGGTGCGGGCAGTGATCGATTGAATAGCATGCATTTAATTTAATTTGCATTTAAGAGCAGTTGGAGGCCACGGAAGGAGAGTTGTATGGCATTGAAGCTCGTCTGGAGATTAGTTAACACAGTGTCCAAGGAGGGGCCAAAAGTATACAGAATGGTGTCGTCTGCGTAGAGGTGGATCAGAGAATCACTAGCAGCAAGAGCATCATCATTGATGTATACAGAAAAGAGAGTCGGCCCGAGAATTGAACCCTGTGGTACACCCATAGAGACTGTCAGAGGACCGGACAACAGTCCCTCCGATTTGACACACTGAACTCTATCAGAGAAGTAGTTGGTAAACCAGGCGAGGCAATCATTTGAGAAACCAAGGCTGTCGAGTCTGCCAATAAGAATGTTGTGTTTGACAGAGTCGAAAGCCTTGGCCAGGTCGATGAATACGGTTGGACAGTAATGTCTCTTATCGATGGCGGTTATGATGTCGTTTAGAACCTTGAGCGTGGCTGAGGTGCACCCATGACCAGCTCTGAAACCAGATTGTATAGCGGAGAAGGTATGGTGGGATTCGAAATGGTCAGTAATCTGTTTTTCAAATCAAATCAAATGTATTTGTCACATACACATGGTTAGCAGATGTTAATGCGAGTGTAGCAAAATGCTTGTGCTTCTAGTTCCGACAATGCAGTAATAACCAACGAGTAATCTAACCTAACAATTCCAAAACTACTACCTTATACACACAAGTGTAAAGGGATAAAGAATATGTACATACAGATACAGTGCCTTGCGAAAGTATTCGGCCCCCTTGAACTTCGCAACCTTTTGCCACATTTCAGGCTTCAAACATAAAGATATAAAACTGTATTTTTTTGTGAAGAATCAACAACAAGTGGGACACAATCATGAAGTGGAACGACATTTATTGGATATTTCAAACTTTTTTAACAAATCAAAAACTGAAAAATTGGGCGTGCAAAATTATTCAGCCCCCTTAAGTTAATACTTTGTAGTGCCACCTTTTGCTGCGATTACAGCTGTAAGTCGCTTGGGGTATGTCTCTATCAGTTTTGCACATCGAGAGACTGACATTTTTTCCCATTCCTCCTTGGAAAACAGCTCGAGCTCAGTGAGGTTGGATGGAGAGCATTTGTGAACAGCAGTTTTCAGTTCTTTCCACAGATTCTCGATTGGATTCAGGTCTGGACTTTGACTTGGCCATTCTAACACCTGGATATGTTTATTTTTGAACCATTCCATTGTAGATTTTGCTTTATGTTTTGGATCATTGTCTTGTTGGAAGACAAATCTCCGTCCCAGTCTCAGGTCTTTTGCAGACTCCATCAGGTTTTCTTCCAGAATGGTCCTGTATTTGGCTCCATCAATCTTCCCATCAATTTTAACCATCTTCCCTGTCCCTGCTGAAGAAAAGCAGGCCCAAACCATGATGCTGCCACCACCATGTTTGACAGTGGGGATGGTGTGTTCAGCTGTGTTGCTTTTACACCAAACATAACGTTTTGCATTGTTGCCAAAAAGTTCAATTTTGGTTTCATCTGACCAGAGCACCTTCTTCCACATGTTTGGTGTGTCTCCCAGGTGGCTTGTGGCAAACTTTAAACGACACTTTTTATGGATATCTTTAAGAAATGGCTTTCTTCTTGCCACTCTTCCATAAAGGCCAGATTTGTGCAATATACGACTGATTGTTGTCCTATGGACAGAGTCTCCCACCTCAGCTGTAGATCTCTGCAGTTCATCCAGAGTGATCATGGGCCTCTTGGCTGCATCTCTGATCAGTCTTCTCCTTGTATGAGCTGAAAGTTTAGAGGGACGGCCAGGTCTTGGTAGATTTGCAGTGGTCTGATACTCCTTCCATTTCAATATTATCGCTTGCACAGTGCTCCTCTCCTTTATACGGAGACTTGATTGATTACACACAGGTGGATTGTATTTATCATCATTAGTCATTTAGGTCAACATTGGATCATTCAGAGATCCTCACTGAACTTCTGGAGAGAGTTTGCTGCACTGAAAGTAAAGGGGCTGAATAATTTTGCACGACCAATTTTTCAGTTTTTGATTTGTTAAAAAAGTTTGAAATATCCAATAAATGTCGTTCCACTTCATGATTGTGTCCCGCTTGTTGTTGATTCTTCACAAAAAAATACAGTTTTATATCTTTATGTTTGAAGCCTGAAATGTGGCAAAAGGTCGCAAAGTTCAAGGGGGCCGAATACTTTCGCAAGGCACTGTATATGAATGAGTGATGGCCGAACGGCATAGGCAAGATGCAGTAGATGGTATCGAGTACAGTATATACATATGAGATGAGTAATGTAGGGAATGTAAACAAAGAGGCCTATTTTAAAGTGGCTAGTGATACATGTACAGTGGGGCAAAAAAGTATTTAGTCAGCCACCAATTGTGCAAGTTCTACCACTTAAAAAGATGAGAGAGGCCTGTAATTTTCATCATAGGTACACTTCAACTATGATAGACAAAATGAGAAAAAATATCCAGAAAATCACATTGTAGGATTTTTAATGAATTTATTTGCAAATTATGGTGGAAAATAAGTATTTGGTCACCTACAAACAAGCAAGATTTCTGGCTCTCACAGACCTGTAACTTCTTCTTTAAGAGGCTCCTCTGTCCTCCACTCGTTACCTGTATTAATGGCACCTGTTTGAACTTGTTATCAGTATAAAAGACACCTGTCCACAACCTCAAACAGTCACACTCCAAACTCCACTATGGCCAAGACCAAAGAGCTGTCAAAGGACACCAGAAACAAAATTGTAGACCTGCACCAGGCTGGGAAGACTGAATCTGCAATAGGTAAGCAGCTTGGTTTGAAGAAATCAACTGTGGGAGCAATTATTAGGAAATGGAAGACATACATGACCACTGATAATCTCCCTCGATCTAGGGCTTCACGCAAGATCTCACCCCGTGGGGCCAAAATGATCACAAGAACAGTGAGCAAAAATCCCAGAACCACACGGGGGGACCTAGTGAATGACCAGCAGAGATGTGGGACCAAAGTAACAAAGCCTACCATCAGTAACACACTATGCCGCCAGGGACTCAAATCCTGCAGTGCCAGACGTGTCCCCCTGCTTAAGCCAGTACATGTCCAGGACCGTCTGAAGTTTGCTAGAGAGCATTGGGATGATCCAGAAGAAGATTGGGAGAATGTCATATGGTCAGATGAAACCAAAATATAACTTTTTGGTAGAAACTCAACTCGTCGTGTTTGGAGGACAAAGAATGTTGCATCCAAAGAACACCATACCTACTGTGAAGCATGGGGGTGGAAACATCATGCTTTGGGGCTGGTTTTCTTCAAAGGGACCTGGACGACTGATCCGTGTAAAGGAAAGAATGAATGGGGCCATGTATCGTGAGATTTTGAGTGAAAACCTCCTTCCATCAGCAAGGGCATTGAAGATGAAACGTGGCTGGGTCTTTCAGCCTGACAATGATCCCAAACACACCGCCCGGGCAACGAAGGAGTGGCTTCGTAAGAAGTATTTCAAGGTCCTGGAGTGGTCTAGCCAGTCTCCAGATCTCAACCCCATAGAAAACATCACTGCTCTAGAGGAGATCTGCATGGAGGAATGGGCCAAAATACCAGCAACAGTGTGTGAAAATCTTGTGAAGACTTGCAGAAAACGTTTGACCTCTGTCATTGCCAACAGAGGGTATATAACAAAGTATTGAGATAAACTTTTGTTATTGACCAAATACTTATTTTCCACCATAATTTGCAAATAAATTAATTAAAAATCCTACAATGTGATTTTTCTCTCATTTTGTCTGTCATAGTTGAAGTGTACCTATGATGAAAATTACAGGCCTCTCTCATCTTTTTAAGTGGGAGAACTTGTACAATTGGTGGTTGACTAAATACTTTTTTGCCCCACTGTATTACATAAAGATGCAGTAGATGATATAGGGTACAGTATATACATATACATATGAGATGAGTAATGATGGGTATGTAAACATTATATTAAGTAGCATTGTTTAAAGTGGCTAGTGATATATTTTACATCAATTTCCATCAATTCCCATTATTAAAGTGGCTGGAGTTGAGTCAGTGTGTTGGCAGCAGCCACTCAATGTTAGTGGTGGCTGTTTAACAGTCTGATGGCCTTGAGATAGAAGCTGTTTTTCAGTCTCTCGGTCCCAGCTTTGATGCACCTGTACTGACCTCGCCTTCTGGATGATAGCGGGGTGAACAGGCAGTGGCTCGGGTGGTTGTTGTCCTCAATGATCTTTATGGCCTTCCTGTGACATCGGGTGGTGTAGGTGTCCTGGAGGGCAGGTAGTTTGCCCCCGGTGATGCGTTGTGCAGACATCACTACCCTCTGGAGAGCCTTACGGTTGTGGGCGGAGCAGTTGCCGTACCAGGCAGTGATACAGCCCGACAGGATGTTCTCGATTGTGCATCTGTAGAAGTTTGTGAGTGCTTTTGGTGACAAGCCAAATTTCTTCAGCCTCCTGAGGTTGAAGAGGCGCTGCTGCGCCTTCTTCACGACGCTGTCTGTGTGGGTAGACCAATTCAGTTTGTCCGTGATGTGTACGCCGAGGAACTTAAAACTTACTACCTTCTCCACTACTGTCCCATCGATGTGGATAGGGGGGTGTTCCCTCTGCTGTTTCCTGAAGTCCACAATCATGAAGCATTTGTGAACAGCAGACTGGGATAAGGATTGATTGAATATGTCCGTAAACACACCAGCCAGCTGGTCTGTGCATGCTCTGAGGACGCGGGTGGGGATGCCGTCTGGGCCTGCAGCCTTGCAAGGGTTAACACGTTTAAATGTTTTACTCACGTCGGCTGCAGTGAAGGAGAGTCCGCAGGTTTTGGTTGCGGGCCGTGTCAGTGGCACTGTATTGTCCTCAAAGCGGGCAAAAAAGTTATTTAGTCTGCCTGGGAGCAAGACATCCTGGTCCGTGACTGGGCTGGTTTTCTTTTTGTAATCCGTGATTGACTGTAGACCCTGCCACATAATTTGGCTTTCGAAGACCTTAGAAAGACAGGGTAGGATAGATATAGGTCTGTAGCAGTTTGGGTCTAGAGTGTCACCCCCTTTGAAGAGGCGGATGACCGCGGTAGCTTTCCAATCTTTGGGAATCTCAGACGACACTATCTGGATTTGGGTAAAGGAGAAATGGTGGGGTCTTTGGCGGGTAGGGGGAGCCGGGCAGTTGACCGGGGTAGGGGTAGCCAAGTGGAAAGCATGGCCAGCCGTAGAGAAATGCTTATTGAAATTCTCAATTATAGTGGATTTATCGGTGGTGACAGTGTTTCCTAGCCTCAGAGCAGTGGGCAGCTGGGATGATGTGCTCTTATTCTCCATGGATGTTACAGTGTCCCAGAACTTTTTGAGTTAGTACTACAGGATGCAAATTTCTGTTTGAAAAAGCTGCCTTAGCTTTTTTAACTGCCTGTGTATATTTGTTCCTAACTTCCCTGAAAAGTTGCATATCACAGGGGCTATTCGATGCTAATGCAGAACGCCACAGGATGTTTTTGTGCTGGTTAAGGGCAGACAGGTCTGGAGTGAACCAAGGACTATATCTATTCCTAGTTCTACTTTTTTTGATCGGGGCATGCTTATTTAAGATGGTGAGGAAGGCACTTTTAAAGAATAGCCAGGCATCATCTACTGACGGGATGAGGTCAATGTCATTCTAGGATACCCCGGCCAGGTCGATTAGAAAGGCCTGTTTAGGGAGCGTTTGACAGTGATGAGGTGTGGTCGTTTGACCGCAGACTCATTACGGATGCAGGCAATGAGGCAGTGATCGATGAGATCTTGATTGAAAACAGCAGAGGTGTATTTGGAGGGCGAGTTAGTTAGGATGACATCTATGAGGGTGCCCGTGTTTACTGATTTGGGGTTGAACCTGGTAGGTTTATTGATAATTTGTTTGAGATTGAGGGCATCAAGCTTAGTTTGTAGGATGGCCGGGGTGTTAAGCATGTCCCAGTTTAGGTCACCTAGTAGCACAAGCTTAGAAGATAGATGGGGGGCAATCAATTCACATATGGTATCGAGGGCACTGCTGGGGGCAGAGGGAGGTCTATAGCAAGCGGCAACAGTGAGAGACTTGTTTCTGGAAAGGTGAATTTTTAGAAGTAGAAGCTCAAATTGTTTGGGTACAGACTTAGATAGTAATACAGAACTCTGCAGGCTATCTCTGCAGTAGATTGCAACACCGCCCCCTTTGGCAGTTCTATCTTGGCGGAAAACGTTATAGTTAGGAATGGAAATTTCAAGGTTTTTGGTGGGTTTCCTAAGCCAGGATTCAGACACGGCTAAGACATCTGGGTTGGCAGAGTGTGCTAAAGCAGTGAGTAAAACAAACTTAAGGAGTAGGCTTCTAATGTTAACATGCATGAAACCAAGGCTTTTACGTTTACAGAAGTCAACAAATGAGAGCACCTGTGGGGTGGGAGTGGAGCTAGGCACTGCAGGACCTGGATTCACCTCCACATCACCAGAGGAACAGAGGAGAAGTAGGATAAGGGTACAGCTAAAGGCTATACGAACTGGCCGTCTAGCACGTTCAGAACAGAGAGTAAAAGGAGCAGGTTTCTGGGCACGATAGCATAAATTCAAGGCATAGTGTACAGAGGTAGGATGTGAGTACATTGGAGGTAAACCTAGGCATTGAATAATGAAGAGAGAGATATAGTCTCTAGAGATGTTTAAACCAGGTGATGTCGTCGCATATGTAGGAGGTGGAACAACATGGTTGGTTAAGGCATATTGAGCAGGGCTAGAGGCTCTACAGTGAAATAAGACAGTAATCACTAACCAGGACAGGACAATATTAGAGAGAGGCATGCGTAGCCAAGTGAACATATGGGTCCAGTAAGTGGTTGGCTGGCTGGGGACATAGCGATTCAGACAGTTAGCAGGCCGATGCTAAAAAGCTAACAGTTAGTAGGCCGGGGCTAAACAAGCTAGCAGCTAGTAGACCGGGGCAAGCTAGCAGTTAGCAGGCCGGGTTAGCAAGCAAGCAGTTAGCATGGGCTAGCAGTTACAGACCGGGCAGGTAAGCTACCAGTTAGCAGGCCGGGCCGGAAACTAGGAGTTAGTATCATCCCTGAGATGTTTCTACAACTTGATTGGAGTCCACCTGTGGCAAAAAATGTCTGCAGCATTGATGGTCCCCAAGAACAGTGGCCTCCATCATTCTTAAATGGAAGAAGTTTGGAACCACCAAGGCTCTTCCTAGCGCTGGCTGTCGGCCAAACTGAGCAATCGGGGAGAAGGGCCATGGTCAGGGAGGTGACCAAGAACCCAATGGTCACTAACAGAGCTCCTCTATGGAGATGGGAGAACTATCCAGAAAGACAACCATCTCTGCAGCACTCCACCAATCAGGCCTTTATGGTAGAGTGGCCAGACAGAAGCCACTCCTCATTAAAAGGAACATGACAGCTCATTTGGATTTTGCCGAAAAGGACTCTCACACCATAAGATGAAACCAAGATTGAACTCTTTGGCCTGAATGCGTAGCGTCATGTCTGGAGGAAACCAGACACCGTTCATCACCTGGTCAATATCATCCCGACAGTGAAGCATTGTGGTGGCAGCATCATGCTGTGTGGATGTTTTTCAGCGTCAGGATCAAGGGAAAGATGAACGGAGAAAAGTACAGAGATCCTCGATGAAAACCTGCTCCAGAGAGCTAAGGACCTCAGACTGGGGTGAAGGTTCACCTTCCAACAGGACAATCAACCTAAGCACACAGCCAAGACAATGCAGGGGTGGCTTTGGGTCTGAATGTCTCTGAATGTCCTTGAGTGGTCCAAACAGAGCCTGATTGAACATCTCTGGAGAGACCTGAAAATAGCTGCGCAGCGACGCTCCCCATCCAACATGACAGAGCTTGAGAGGACCTGCAGAGAAGAATGGGAGAAACTCCCGAAATACAGGTGTTCCAAGCTTGTAACGTCATACCCAAGAAGACTCAAGGCTGTAACCGCTTCAAAAAAAGTACTGAGTAAAGGGTCTGAATCCTTATGGAAATGTGATATTTCACAGAAATGTAAAAAAAATATTCATGTTTTTCCTTTGTCATTATGGGGTATGGTGTGTAGATTGATGGAAAATAAAAAATTTAATCAATTTTAGAAGGCTGCAACGTAACAAAATGTAGAAAAAGTCCAGGGGTCTGAATACTTTTCGAATGCACTGTATATCACCTCCAGCTATCCAAATCACATTAAAGCTCATTAAATAGATATACACAATTTTAAACAACGCCACTGAGAGAACAAACATAAACATCATGAATATTTCATCACTCTGTTGGTGTTAGAAATAGCTTGTTAAAAGATTAAAACCTTCCTATTATCATATCTTAAATACAACATGATCTATGTTGTGTGAAACTGCTTGAGACATCAAGACCTCGTTTGGCAATACTGTAAAAACTTTAATGTGCCAACTGCTAGAGACTGACCAGAGGTATTGGTGGGGGAGCCCTCCCTCAGTAGCTCCAGGGCCAGGAACCCAAATGCGTTGAGCCTGTAGTTAAAGCTGACATAGACCATCCCTGTCTGGGCTGCTAGCTCCTCTGTGGGCGAGTAGCCCTCCTCTCCTCCACTAAGCATGTGAAGGTAGCCCCCATGGATCCAGACCATGACGGGTAGGGCAGCGTCGGGGCTCAGGGTGGGGGTCCACACGTTCAGGAAGAGGCAGCTCTCCTGGCCAATCACCTTCCCCGTGTCTGAGAGCGGCTGCACCTGGGGACACTTGCTGCGGAAGCGGGTGGCATCCCCCACACCGTTCCCACACCAGGGTTTGGCTGGAGGGGCCCAGCGACGTTCCCCAATGGGGGGAGCAGCGTACGGGAGGCCCTTGAACGAGTAGGCCCCATTTCTCTGCAATGATAAAGACGACCAATAGTATTTCATTAACTCATTAACTATGAGTGTTCACTGGAGGTAATTCCGTATAAGCCCACATGGTCAAGGCACATGTCACTGAAACATTCCACTCCTCAATCCTTTACCATCTTCTATTACAGCAGGGGTGTCAAAGTCAAATGGACGGAGGGCCAAATAAAAAAATCAGCTACAAGACGAGGGCCGGACTGTTCGAATGTTCATTGAAAAATTTTTAAATGACGCATATAGTCTAGTGAACCTAATTGAACCTACTGAAAACCTAACAAATATATTACAATATGATCAGATAAATAAAGCAATATTTTCTTATGGCTCTGTCAGTAATCTTTAATTTTCAACAGACACAAAAGACAAATTTCCTTTATATAAATATCCCCATAACATGAACATTAAATGAAAGAAACCGGTATTCAAGGCACCATCAGTAGACTATATTTTCTATTTTAGCAAAAGTGGGCTAAATTTACTTCAAAGAAAAAACAATAATAGCAATTTTCTATCATCCACTCAACTGAAATATTTTTTAAATATAATTGGATTGAAATACAAAAAAATAAAGTGCAAAAATCTATTAATCAAAAACAACACTTTGTTTAAGGAGAAGTAACATGCAGTGAAAACAAATATTAAATTTTAACTTTTAAACTTGAACTGAGTAAAAACTCTAAATATGTGATTGCACAGTAATGTTCACTTGTTTGAGGTTGAGGGTGATACTTGGTGGTGTCCCATCTTTTCCACAAGTTCATCAATGTTCGGGGTAAGGCTCTGAGCTGAAGAAATCCTCAGAATTGAGTGGAGGTGTTCAGCAGTAAGTCGACTTCTGTGTGATGTTTTGTTCAGGTTCATCAAAGAAAACAGTTGTTCACACAGGTATGTGCTGCCAAACATAGACAACGTTTGAGCAGCCTGGATGCGCAGCTGGGGCATTGTGCCGGGGAGGAAACGGGCGAACTCCGCAGCACCCACTGCCGCATATTTTGCCCTCAGTGCATCATTGCATTGGAGGTCAATCAACTCCATTTGGAGGTTTGGTGGTGAGCTTTCCACGTCAACAGCAAATGGGTTACCGAGCAGTTCCAACCTGCTTTTTTGTGCTTCAAAGTCAGCAAATCGGCGTCGAAAGTCAGCGGCAAGCATACCTATTTTATCAGCCAACTGTGTGCTCGGGAACGCACTGGTAGAGAGCTTCTCTTTCATGGTCTGGCAGCTGGGAAAGTGGCTCAAATTTTCTTTCCGCATCTGCGTCTCCCACAGAGTCAGTTTGGTTTTAAATGCCTTCACTGTACTGTACATATCAGAGATGACACGATCCCGACCCTGCAGCTGCAAGTTTATTGCATTCAGATGACTCGTAATGTCACACAGAAAAGCCATTTCACACAGAAACATTTCGTCTCGGAGTTGTGTTGTGTCTTTCCCTTTGCTGTCCAAGAACAGACAAATCTCCTCACGAAGCTCGAAACATCTTTGAAGCACCTTTCCCTGGCTTAGCCATCGCACCTCTGTGTGATAAGGCAAATCACCATGCTCCGTTTCTAACTCCGTCAGAAATGCCTTGAACTGGCGGTGATTCAAACCTTTGGCTCTGATAAAGTTAACTGTGCGCGTGATGATGCTCATTACATGCTCCATTTTCAAGGCTTTACCGCACAACGCTTCCTGGTGTATGATACAATGATAAGCTGTCAGCTCACCTGTCGCGTTTTCCTCTTGCATCTTTTCCCGTATCTTCGCCACCAGTCCGCTCCTGTGTCCACACATCGCAGGTGCTCCGTCGGTTGTCAAACCCACGAGTTTTTCCCAAGGCAGCTCCATCTCATTTACACATCTTGACACCTCTTCATACAAATCATGCCCCGTAGTTGTGCCATGCATAGGACGTAAAGCCAAAAACTCCTCTGTCACGCTTAGGTTGGAGTCCACTCCGCGGATGAAAATTGACAACTGGGCAATGTCAGAAATGTCGGTGCTCTCATCCACAGCCAAGGAATATGCAATAAAATCTTTTCCCTTTTTCACAAGCTGCTCTTTTAGATTGATGGACAACTGGTCTACTCTCTCGGCAATGGTGTTTCTGCTCAGACTCACATTTAAAAAGAGTTGCCTTTTTTCTGGGCAAACTTCGTCACAAACTTTAATCATGCAGTTTTTGATGAAATCCCCCTCCGTAAATGGCCGGGCTGATTTAGCGATCTCTTCTGCCAAAATAAAACTGGCCTTGACAGTTGCGTCCGCGTGTGTGTCCGCGTGTTTCGTTTCATAATGTCGTCTCAGATTATACTCTTTCAGTACCGCCACACTTTCTCCACACAGAAGACACACAGGTTTTCCAGCTACCTTCGTGAACATATACTCCGACTCCCACCTTGTTTGAAACCCCCGGTTCTCAGTATCCACCTTCCGTTTTGCCATTTTTGATGGGTATCTGAAAGTTAATTTTACTGTGATGCTGACGACTGCTGTGCCAATAAATATTGAAATGAAGCAGCCTACTGCTCGGTGCGTCACCTTTGCATTGTGGGAAATGTAGTATTGGTGCGTGTAAAAGATCTGCGGGCTGCCGGCTTGCTGCGGGCCGGTTCTAATAATAAATCAAGATCATGCCAGGGGCCGTAAAAAACCTTCTTGCGGGCCGGATGTGGCCCGCGGGCCTTGACTCTGACATATGTGTATTACAGGGTTCCCCAACAGGCGGTGATCTTGTTTATTCAAATTGTATTGTTGGACATAAAAGACTGTAAAAAATATAAGCAAATCAGCTTCAATTGATTGAAATCTGTTTCAAAGTATTCCCATGCATAATATACACTCAGTGGACAGATTATTAGGTACACCCATTTGGGTCAGACCCCCCTTTCCTCCAGAACAGCCTGAATTATTTGGGGCGTGGGTTATACAAGGTGTCGGAAATGTTTGTTCGTCAATTGGTATCAAGGGACATAACATGTGCCAGGAAAACATTCCCCACATCAATACACCACCGCCACCCGCCTGTACCGTTGACACCAAGGCAGGATGGGGCCATGGACTCACGCTGCTCACACCAAATCCTGACTCTGCCATCATTATGACGCAACAGGAATCCGGGATTCGTTGGACCAGGCAATGTTTTTCCATTCCTTCATTGTCCAGTGTCTCCCCCATGGAGACACTTCTTCTTGTTTTTAGCTGGTAGGAGTGGAACACAGTGTGGCTGTCTTCCACAATAGCCCAACCGTGACAGGAACTGACGAGTTGTGCGTTTCCGAGATGCCGTTCTGCTCCGTTATTTGCGGCCCCGCTTGTTAACTTGTCGTTCTCCTTTGACCTCTCATCAACGTGCTGTTGTCACCCACAGGACTGTCACTGACTGTTTTATCTGTTTTCACCCACAGGACTGCCACTGACTGTTTTATCTGTTGTCGCCCAGAGGACTGTCACCGACTGTTTTATCTGTTGTCGCCCACAGGACTGTCACCGACTGTTTTATCTGTTGTCGCCCACAGGACTGTCACCGACTGTTTTATCTGTTGTCGCCCACAGGACTGCCACCGACTGTTTTATCTGTTGTCGCCCACAGGACTGTCACTGACTGTTTTATCTGTTGTCGCCCACAGGACTGTCACTGACTGTTTTATCTGTTGTCACCCACAGGACTGTCACTGACTGTTTTATCTGTTGTCGCCCACAGGACTGCTGCTGACTGTTTTATCTGTTGTCGCCCACAGGACTGTCACTGACTGTTTTATCTGTTGTCGCCCACAGGACTGTCACTGACTGTTTTATCTGTTGTCGCCCACAGGACTGTCACTGACTGTTTTATCTGTTGTCGCCCACAGGACTGCCACCGACTGTTTTATCTGTTGTCGCCCACAGGACTGTCACTGACTGTTTTATCTGTTGTCGCCCACAGGACTGCCACTGACTGTTTTATCTGTTGTCGCCCACAGGACTGTCACTGACTGTTTTATCTGTTGTCGCCCACAGGACTGCCACTGACTGTTTTATCTGTTGTCGCCCACAGGACTGTCACTGACTGTTTTATCTGTTGTCGCCCACAGGACTGTCACTGACTGTTTTATCTGTTGTCGCCCACAGGACTGCCACTGACTGTTTTATCTGTTGTCACCCACAGGACTGTCACTGACTGTTTTATCTG
>NW_027259998.1:0-18930 GCF_045791955.1 Oncorhynchus clarkii lewisi
AGACAGTGAATCAAATCAAATCGCATTCACAGAGACAGTGAATCAAATCAAATCGCATTCACAAAGACAGTGAATCAAATCAAATCGCATTCACAAAGACAGTGAATCAAATCAAATCGCATTCACAGAGACAGTGAATCAAATCAAATCGCATTCACAAAGACAGTGAATCAAATCAAATCGCATTCACAAAGACAGTGAATCAAATCAAATCGCATTCACAGAGACAGTGAATCAAATCAAATCGCATTCACAAAGACAGTGAATCAAATCAAATCGCATTCACAAAGACAATGAATCAAATCAAATCGCATTCACAAAGACAGTGAATCAAATTAAAGCGCATTCGTCACATATTAAGCCAATTTTATTAAGGAAATGCTTGTGCTCCAACAGTGTAGTAGTATCTAACAATAGGGTGTAAGGAAATGCTTGTGCTCCAACAGTGTAGTAGTATCTAACAATAGGGTGTAAGGAAATGCTTGTGCTCCAACAGTGTAGTAGTATCTAACAATAGGGTGTAAGGAAATGCTTGTGCTCCAACAGTGTAGTAGTATCTAACAATAGGGTGTAAGGAAATGCTTGTGCTCCAACAGTGTAGTGGTATCTAACAATAGGGTGTAAGGAAATGCTTGTGCTCCAACAGTGTAGTAGTATCTAACAATAGGGTGTAAGGAAATGCTTGTGCTCCAACAGTGTAGTGGTATCTAACAATAGGGTGTAAGGAAATGCTTGTGCTCCAACAGTGTAGTGGTATCTAACAATAGGGTGTAAGGAAATGCTTGTGCTCCAACAGTGTAGTGGTATCTAACAATAGGGTGTAAGGAAATGCTTGTGCTCCAACAGTGTAGTAGTATCTAACTATAGGGTGTAAGGAAATGCTTGTGCTCCAACAGTGTAGTAGTATCTAACAATAGGGTGTAAGGAAATGCTTGTGCTCCAACAGTGTAGTAGTATCTAACAATAGGGTGTAAGGAAATGCTTGTGCTCCAACAGTGAAGTAGTATCTAACAATAGGGTGTAAGGAAATGCTTGTGCTCCAACAGTGTAGTAGTATCTAACAATAGGGTGTAAGGAAATGCTTGTGCTCCAACAGTGTAGTAGTATCTAACAATAGGGTGTAAGGAAATGCTTGTGCTCCAACAGTGTAGTAGTATCTAACAATAGGGTGTAAGGAAATGCTTGTGCTCCAACAGTGTAGTAGTATCTAACAATAGGGTGTAAGGAAATGCTTGTGCTCCAACAGTGTAGTAGTATCTAACAATAGGGTGTAAGGAAATGCTTGTGCTCCAACAGTGTAGTAGTATCTAACAATAGGGTGTAAGGAAATGCTTGTGCTCCAACAGTGTAGTAGTATCTAACAATTCACAACAATACATACAAATCTAAAAGTAAAAGAATAGAATTTTAAAAATGTATAAGTATTAGGATGAGCAATGTCGGAGAGGCATTGAATGTAGTATACAATAGAATGTAGTATACAATAGAATGTAGTATATACAGTGCCATCGGAACGTATTCAAACCCCCTTGACTTTTTCCACATTTTATTATGTTACAGCCTTATTCTAAAATTGATTAAATTGTTTTTTTACCCTCATCAATCTACACACAATACCCCATAATGACAAAGCAAAAACAGGTTTTTAGAAATGTTTCCTAAGTTATTAAAAATAAAAAACGGAAATATCACATTTACTTGTGATCCTGAGGTCCTGAGGGCTCTGGAGCAGGTTTTCGTCAAGGATCTCTCTGTACTTTGCTCCGTTCATCTTTCCCTCGATCCTGACTAGCCTCCCAGTCCCTGCCGCTGAATAACATCCCCACAGCATGATGCTGCCACCACCATGCTTCACCGTAGGGGAGGGTGCCAGGTGCAGACCCAGGTGCAGACAGCGAGTCACAGATGTTTATTGACACAAACAGGGCGAAGGTAAAAGACAGGTCAAAGGCAGGCAGAGGTCCGTAATCAAGGGCGGAGTCAATACGATACAGAATGGCAGGCAGGCTCGGGGTCAGGATAGGCAGAGGTTCTTAAAAGGGTCTGAGTCAGGCAGGTACAGAACGGCAGGCAGGCTCAGGGTCAGGGCAGGCAGAATGGTCAGAACCGGGGAAACTAGGAAACAGAACTTGAGAAAGCAGGGAGACAGGAAAACACGCTGGTAAGACCTGACAAGACAAGACGAACTGGCAACAGACAAACAGAGAAGACAAGTATAAATACACTGGGGATAATGGAGAAGATGGGCGACACCTGGAGGGGGTGGAGACAATCACAAAGACAGGTGAAACAGATCAGGGTGGGACACCTGGAGGGGGGTGGAGACAAGCACAAAGACAGGTGAAACAGATCAGGGTGTGACAGATGGTTGTCCTTCTGGAAGTTTATCCCATCTCCACAGAGAAACTCTGGAGCTCTGTTCGGAATGACCATCGGGTTCTTGGTCACCTCCCTGACCAACTGACCAAGGCCCTTCTCCCCCGATTGCTCAGTTTGGCTGGGTGGCCAGCTCTAGGAAGAGTCTTGGTGGTTCCAAACTTCTTCCATTTAAGAATGATGGAGGCCACTGTGTTCTTGGGGACCTTTAAGGCTGCAGACATTTTTTGGTATCCTCCCCAGATCTGTGCCTCGACACAATCCTGTCTTGGACCTCTTACGGACAATTCCTTTGACCTCATGGCTTGGTTTTTGGTACCTTATATAGACAGGTGTGCGCCTTTCCAAATCATGTCCAATCAATTGAATTTACCACAGGTGGACTCCAATCAAGTTGTAAAAACATCTCAAGGATGATCAATGGGAACAGGATGCACCTGAGCTCAATTTTGAGTCTCATAGCGAAAGGTCTGAATACTTGTTTTTAATAAATTTGCAAAACATTTCTAAAACCGGTTTATGCTTTATCATTATGGGTATTGTGTGTAGATTTATGAGGAAAAACGATTATTTAATAATGAGTAATGTAAAAACATAAATAGATGAAATCACTCCCTTTAACATGGTCATTCTAATTAAAAATATAACAGACGACCTTGAAAGAGGGAAAGCCCTCCATCTCTTGCTGTGGGGTAAAACAGACACTAGAAAAAAATGACCATTCATCCATGTACAACACACAGTACACAGTACTGGTTAGGTCGGGGTGTGACTTGGGTGGGCAAATCTATGTGTTCTATATCTTTGTTGGCTGGGTATGGTTCCCAATCAGAGGCAGCTGTCTATATCCCCCACTACAGTGTGAGTTTAAATTTACACTAGCTAGTCAACCTTAGAAAACTATTAATAACTCCAGATATTCTGTATATCACGGTGTACAATTGTTCTGGGAGAATTACTTGGATGTCCACCTATGTAAAAAAATGTGTACAAAGTGTACAATTCTGTTAGGAGTAATTGTATCCAATTTAAATGTCTGACCCCGAGGAAATTTAAACTCACTGTGTGTGTGTGTGTGTGTGTGTGTGTGTGTGTGTGTGTGTGTGTGTGTGTGTGTGTGTGTGCTTAAAACACCTTCTTGCCTTGAATTTGAAGAACAATGGTATTGTGTTAGTGGAAATGTGGATCAGAATGTACAATGACACACTGACGTTGGAAAAACGGTCCTGTCGTTCCTATGAAATTAATTCACCTGGTAATGAGATCTGGGTTTATTCACCTGGTGATGTGATGTGGGTTTATTCACCTGGTAATGGGATGTGGGTTTATTCACCTGGTAATGAGATGTGGGTTTATTCACCTGGTAATGAGATGTGGGTTTATTCACCTGGTAATGGGATGTGGGTTTATTCACCTGGTAATGAATGAGATGTGGGTTTATTCACCTGGTAATGGGATGTGGGTTTATTCACCTGGTAATGAATGAGATGTGGGTTTATTCACCTGGTAATGAGATGTGGGTTTATTCACCTGGTAATGAGATGTGGGTTTATTTACCTGGTAATGAGATGTGGGTTTATTCACCTGGTAATGAGATGTGGGTTTATTCACCTGGTAATGAGATGTGGGTTTATTCACCTGGTAATGAGATGTGGGTTTATTCACGTGGTAATGAGATGTGGGTTTATTTACCTGGTAATGAGATGTGGGTTTATTCATGTGGTAATGAGATGTGGGTTTATTCACCTGGGTTCTACAGACTTCCATTGTGTCTGTGCAGCTAACAGGTAAGCTAACAGGTAGGCTAACAGGTAGGCTAACAGGTAAACTAACAGGTAGGCTAACAGGTAGGCTAACAGGTAAACTAACAGGTAGGCTAACAGGTAAGCTAACATGTAGGCTAACAGGTAAACTAACAAGTAAACTAACAGGTAGGCTAACAGGTAGGCTAACAGGTAGGCTAACAGGTAGGCTAACAGGTAAACTAACAGGTAAGCTTACAGGTAGGCTAACAGGTAAACTAACAGGTAAACTAACAGGTAAGCTTACAGGTAAACTAACAGGTAGGCTAACAGGTAGGCTAACAGGTAGGCTAAAAGGTAGGCTAACATGTAGGCTAACAGGTAAACTAACAGGCCAGAAGGTAAATTCACCTTGATCTCTGATCTCTCATTGAGCAAACTAGGCCAGGAGTTCAGCAGCTCGCTATTGACAACCAATAACTATCTGTGAGAGTAAACACTAGACAGCTTGTGAATGACAGTCAACCATATGTACTATAATCCTCCTGATCATGACAGTCAGTCGTCGGGACTATAATCCTCCTGGTCAGGACAGTCATCGGTACTGTAATCCTCCTGGTCAGGACAGTCAGTCCTCGGTACTGTAATCCTCCTGGTCAGGACAGTCAGTCCTCGGTACTGTAATCCTCCTGGTCAGGACAGTCAGTCCTCGGTACTGTAATCCTCCTGGTCAGGACAGTCAGTCATCGGTACTGTAATCCTCCTGGTCAGGACAGTCATCGGTACTGTAATCCTCCTGGTCAGGACAGTCAGTCCTCGGTACTGTAATCCTCCTGGTCAGGACAGTCAGTCCTCGGTACTGTAATCCTCCTGGTCAGGACAGTCAGTCCTCGGTACTGTAATCCTCCTGGTCAGGACAGTCAGTCCTCGGTACTGTAATCCTCCTGGTCAGGACAGTCAGTCCTCGGTACTGTAATCCTCCTGGTCAGGACAGTCAGTCCTCGGTACTGTAATCCTCCTGGTCAGGACAGTCAGTCCTCGGTACTGTAAACCTCCTGGTCAGGACAGTCAGTCATCGGTACTGTAATCCTCCTGGTCAGGACAGTCATCGGTACTGTAATCCTCCTGGTCAGGACAGTCATCGGTACTGTAATCCTCCTGGTCAGGACAGTCAGTCACCGTGATGGTACACACATGTAAGCAAGGTATAGAAATGATCATGTTTTTGTCAAAAATTATCTGTTTGTGAGTCTTGCGGTCAATTTGCAGTCTACACATGTTGAATTATTTAGCCACATAAAACTATTTTATAATCTGCCAATTTTCCTAAACTGTGGACAGTTTGTGTTACTACCTTACCAAAGCTTGCATTTTCACATCATACAATTGAGTGGAATTGCACATAACTTTTTACTCAGATTGGTGATACAAATTGGTGATTGGCATTTTTTCTATTTTGTTGGCTTACAACCTGGAATTAAAATTGATTTTTGGGGGTAGGGTTGTATAATTTGATTTACACAGCAAGCCTACCACTTTAAAGATGCTAAATATTTTTTATTGTGAAACAAATAAGAAATAAGACAAAAAATCATTGAACTTGAGCGTGTATTCAGGCCCCCCCCCCCTAAGTCAATATTTTGTAGAGCCACCTTTTGCAGCAATTACAGCTGTAAGTCTCTTGGGGTATGTCTCTATAAACTTGGCACATCTATCCACTGGGATTTTTGCCCATTTTTCAAGGCAAAACTGCTTCAGCTCCTTCAAGTTGGATGGGTTCCTGCTGGTGTACAGCAATCTTTAAGTCATACCATAGATTCTCAATTGGATTGAGGTCTGGGCTTTGACTTGGCCATTCCAAGAAATGTAAATGTTTCGCCTTAAATCACTCGAGTGTTGGTTTAGCAGTATGCTAGAGTCATTGTTCTGCTGGAAGGTGAACCTCCGTCCCAGTATCAAATCTCTGGAAGACTCAAACAGGTTTCCCTCAAGCATTTCCCTGTATTTAGCGTCATCCATCATTCCTTCAATTCTGACCAGTTTTCCAGTTTCCCTGCCAATGAAAAACATCCCCACAGCATGATGCTGCCACCACCCTGCTTCACTGGATGTGGTTCTCAGGGTGATGAGAGGTGTTGGGTTTGTGCCAGACATACTGTTCGCCAACAGGCATGTGGGAGACTCTGGTGCTCTGGTTTGAGGAGTCTCCCACATGCCTTTTGGCGAATACCAAACATGTTGGCTTATTATTTTCTTTAAGTAATGGCTTTTTTTCTGGCCACTCTTCGGTAAAGCCCAGCTCTGTGGAGTGTACGGCTTAAAGTGGTCTTATGGACAGATACTCCAATCTCCGCTGTGGAGCTTTGCAGCTCCTTCAGGCTTATCTTTGGTCTCTTTGTTGCCTCTCTGATTAATGCCCTCCTTGCCTGGTCCGTGAGTTTTGTTGGGCAGCCTTCTCCTGTTAGGTTTGTTGTGGTTCCATATTCTTTCAATTTTTTAATAATGGATTAAATGGTGCTCTGTGGGATGTTCAAAGTTTCGGATATATATTTTTATATAACCCAACCCTGATCTGTACTTCTCCACATCTTTGTCCCTGGCCTGTTTGGAGAGCTCCTTGGTCTTCATGGTGCCATTTGCTTGGTGGGGCCCCTTGCTTAGTGGTGTTGCAGACTCTGGGGCCTTTCAGAACAGATGTATATATAATGAGATCATGTGACACTTAGATTGCACACAGGTGGACTTTATTTAACTAATTATGTGACTTCTGAAGGTAACTGGTTGCCCCAGATCTTATTTAGGGGCTTCATAGCAAAGGGGAGGGGCTTCATAGTAAAGGGGAGGGGCTTCATAGTAAAGGGGAGGGGCTTCATAGCAAAGGGGAGGGGCTTCATAGTAAAGGGGAGGGGCTTCATAGCAAAGGGGAGGGGCTTCATAGTAAAGGGGGTGAATCCATATGCATGTGCCACTTTTCTGATTTAGATTGTTCAAATTTTTTTAAACAAGTAATTTTTTTCATTTTACTTCACCAATTTGGACTATTTTGTGTCTGTCCATTACATGAAATTCAAATAAACATCCATTTAAATTACAGGTTGTAATGCAACAAAATAGGAAAAACGTCAAAGAGGATGAATACTTTTTTTACGGCGCTGTATCACTCAAATGAGAGCAAGACCCTTTGTCTTAGTAGCCATCTACCATAAACATACTCATTTATCGTAAACATTCTCATCTACTGTAAACATTGTCATCTACTGTAAACATTGTCATCTACTGTAAACATTCTCATCTACCGTAAACATTCTCATCTACAGTAAACATTCTCAATTATTGTAAACATTGTCATCTACTGTAAACATTCTCATCTACGTAAACATTCTCATCTACCGTAAACATTCTCAATTATCGTAAACATTGTCATCTACTGTAAACATACTCATCTACCATAAACATTCTCATCTACAGTAAACATTCTCAATTATCGTAAACATTATCATCTACTGTAAACATTCTCATCTACCGTAAACATTCTCATCTACAGTAAACATTCTCAATTATCGTAAACATTGTCATCTACTGTAAACATTCTCATCTACTGTAAACATTCTCATTTATCGTAAACATTGTAATCTACTGTAAACATACTCATCTACTGTAAACATGCTCATCTACAGTAAACATTCTCATTTATCATAAACATTGTCATCTACTGTAAACATGCTCATCTACAGTAAACAATCTCATTTATCGTAAACATAGTCATCTACTGTAAACATTCTCATCTACTGTAAACATTATCATTTATCGTAAACATTGTCATCTACTGTAAACATACTAATCTACTGTAAACATGCTCATCTACAGTAAACATTCTCATTTATTGTAAACATTGTCATCTACTGTAAACATTCTCATCTACCGTAAACATTCTCATCTACAGTAAACATTCTCATTTATCGTAAACATACTCATCTACTGTAAACATTCTCATTTATCGTAAACATTGTCATCTACTGTTGTCACATCCGTCGTACGAAGGAGACCAAGGTGCAGCGTGGTATGCGTACATTCTTATTTATTAATAGAATGAACACTGAACAAACAAACAAAATAATACAACGAACCGTGAAGCTAATATGAGTAGTGCAGACAGGCAACTAAACATAGAACAAGAACCCACGAACACAAAAGGGAAAATGGCTACCTAAATATGATCCCCAATTAGAGACAACGATAAACAGCTGCCTCTGATTGGGAACCATATCAGGCCACCATAGACCTACAAAACCCCTAGACCTACAAAACCCCTAGACAATTCAAAAATCTAACGTACTCACCCTAGTCACACCCTGACCTAACCAAAATAATAAAGAAAACAGAGATATCTCTGGTCAGGGCGTAACAACAGTAAACATTGTCATCTACCCTAAACATTGTCACACAAGGAGATGAGTTGACAAATGGCTACTACACGTTCTCATCTATCGACAGGTATACAATGCCCTTGACTTTTTCCATATTTTGTTGTATTATAGCCTGCATTTAAAATGTATTTCATTGAGATGTTTTGTCACCAACACACAGTACCCCATAATGTCAAAGTGGAATTATATTTCTCAACATTTTTACAAATGAATAAAATAGGAAAATCTAAAATGTTTAAGTCAATGAGTATTCAACCCTTTTGTTTTGACAATTCTGATTAAGTTCAGGACAGAAAATGTTCTTACCAAGTCACATAATAAGGTTAATTGACTCTGTGTTTAATAATAGTGTTTAACTACCTCATCTCTGTACCCCACACATACACTTATCTGCAATGTCCCTCAGTCGAGCAGTGAATTTCAGATACAGATTCAACCACAAAGACCAGGGAGGATTTCCAATGACTTGCAAAGAAGGGCACCTATTGGTTGATGGTTAAACATTTTAAAAAGCAGACATTGAATATCCCTTAGAGCATGGTGAAGTTATTAAATTACACTTTGTATGGTGTATGAATACACCCAGTCACTACAAAGATACAGGCGTCCTTCCTTAACTCAGTTGCCGGAGAGGAAGGAAACTGCTCAGAGATTTTCACCATGAGGCCAATGGTGACTTTAAAACAGTTACAGAGTTTAATAGCTGTGACAGGAGAAAACTGAGGATGGATCAACAACATTGTAGTTACTCCACAATACTAACCTAATTAACAGAGTAAAAAGAAGGAAGCCTGTACAGAATAAAAATATTCCAAAACATGCATCCTGTTTGCAACAAGGCACTAAAGTAATACAGCAAAAAATGTGGCAGGCCTCCCTAGTGGTGCAGTGGTCTAAGGCAATGCATCACATTTGCTAGCTGTGCCACTAGAGATCCTTGTTCGAGTCCAGGCTCTGTCACAGCCAGCCTCGACCAGGAGACCCACTCTTGTGGCGGGCCGGGCGCATGCACTCTGACACAGTCGGCAGGTGTACAGTATTTCCTCTGACACATTGGTGTGGCTGGCTTCCAGGTTAAGCAGGCATTGTGTGAAGAAGCAGTGTGGCTTGGTCCGGTTGTGTTCGGGAGGACGTGTGGCTCTCGACCTTCGCCTTTCCCGAGTCCGTATGGGAGTTGCAGCGATGAGACAAGATACCATGAAATTGGGAAGAAAAAGGGGTAAAAAGTTTTTTTTAAATAAACTGTTGCAAAGCAATTAACTCTTAGTCCTGAATACAAAGTGTTATGTTTGGGGCAAATCCAGTACAACAAATTACTGAGTACCACTCGTCAGCATAGTGGTGGCTGCATCATGTTATAGGTATGCTTGTAATCGTTAAGGACTGGGAAGCTTTTCAGGATAAAAAGAAACACCCTCAGAGAGATAACAGACTATTGGTGTTCCAATATCATCCTCAGAGAGATAACAGACTATTGGTGTTCCAATATCACCCTCAGAGAGATAACAGACTATCGGTGTTCCAATATCACCCTCAGAGAGATAACAGACTATTGGTGTTCCAATATCACCCTCAGAGAGATAACAGACTATTGGTGTTCCAATATCACCCTCAGAGAGATAACAGACTATTGGTGTTCCAATATCACCCTCAGAGAGATAACAGACTATTGGTGTTCCAATATCACCCTCAGAGAGATAACAGACTATCGGTGTTCCAATATCACCCTCAGAGAGATAACAGACTATTGGTGTTCCAATATCACCCTCAGAGAGATAACAGACTATTGGTGTTCCAATATCACCCTCAGAGAGATAACAGACTATTGGTGTTCCAATATCACCCTCAGAGAGATAACAGACTATTGGTGTTCCAATATCACCCTCAGAGAGATAATAGCTGTCCAGAGAACTGATTCCACATGTCTGGGGGTTTTCATCTCCCTCCCTTACTCATATGGACAGAGGAATACTTGGATCGATGTTTGGGCCATCCACCTGGTAGACCCCTGAAGACGTGGTCTCTACCTAATAAACAACCAATGAATCATACCCCATGACCATAGAAACATGGCTACAGCATGCCATCAAAGGCCTCCAAAAGCTCTACATCAGCGTGGGGGAAAAGCAGGCCTGTAAGAGTGATGTTCTAATCTGTGAGTCACAACATTCCCACATGGTGCCAGAATTATTACGGAACGATTTACAGTACATCACATGAGACTGCTTCTCAACACCATCCTGGTACGCCTGCAAGAAGTCTACGATACTATATAATCCGTCACATGCTCATAAGATGTTTGTTCTTATCCTCTTCATTAAAAGTTAAATTCCTAAGGGATAAGGGGTAGATTTGGGATTCAGAGTATCCTGATCAAATGAGTCCTTCATTTACGGGAAACAGGAAATGCCTAAACAGGTGCGACATCCTGTTTTCTCCACTCCAGAGATTCACAGCATCACGTCTGTGAGGTTTGAGGTCTGAGGGCTGAGCCGGTGTTCCAAATGGCCCCCTATTCCTTATACAGTGGACTACTGTTGACCAGGGCCCATAGGGGAAAGGGTGCCATTTTGGACATATGCTGAGAAAGTCTCTTTGGCAGAGCAGAGCGTCTTGACTGCTGCTCAAATTCAGCAGTAGTCCCCAGCTCATATATTGACTCAATCTTATAGGAACAAAGACTCGTCTGTTTCTCACCTTTCCTCTCATTTACCTCATTAATATCATCTATATGATGGGCCTCCCCATCCGGGACTCTTAATCTCATTAATATCATCTACTGAATGGGCCTCCCCATCAGGGACTCCTAACCTCATTAATATCATCTATACGATGGGCCTCCCCATCAGGGACTCCTAACCTCATTAATATCATATAGAGAATGGGCCCCCCCATCAGGGACTCCTAACCTCATTAATATCATCTAGAGAATAGGCCTCCCCATCAGGGACTCCTAACCTCATTAATATCATCTACACGATGGGCCTCCCCATCCAGGACTCCTAACCTCATTAATATCATCTACACGATGGGCCTCTCCATCAGGGACTCCTAATCTCATTAATATCATCTATATGATGGGCCTCCCCATCAGGGACTCCTAACCTCATTAATATCATCTACACGATGGGCCTCCCCATCAGGGACTCCTAACCTCATTAAAATCATCTAGAGAATGGGCCTCCCCATCCGGGACTCCTAGCCTCATTAATATCATCTAGAGAATGGGCCTCCCCATCCAGGGACTCCTAACCTCATTAATATCATCTAGAGAATGGGCCTCCCCATCCAGGGACTCCTAACCTCATTAATTTCATCTAGAGAATGGGCCTCCCCATCCGGGACTCCTAACCTCATTAATATCACCTAGAGAATGGGCCTCCCCATCAGAGACTCCTAACCTCATTAATATCATCTACACGATGGGCCTCCCCATCAGGGACTCCTAACCTCATTAAAATCATCTAGAGAATGGGCCTCCCCATCCGGGACTCCTAGCCTCATTAATATCATCTAGAGAATGGGCCTCCCCATCCAGGGACTCCTAACCTCATTAATATCATCTAGAGAATGGGCCTCCCCATCCAGGGACTCCTAACCTCATTAATTTCATCTAGAGAATGGGCCTCCCCATCCGGGACTCCTAACCTCATTAATATCACCTAGAGAATGGGCCTCCCCATCAGAGACTCCTAACCTCATTAATATCATCTTGAGAATGGGGCTCCCTATTCAAGTAATTTCATCAGTCGAATTGCCAGGGTTTTTCTATGCTTTTAAAAACTCCTGCTACTGACTACAACACTCCCCATCACGCAGAGAGAAGAGTTGGATGGCTTTAATATAGTGCTAGCAAGCAACTACTTAATAACAAATTATATAAATATGCAAAACTGCATTGCTTATATGTTTTCTCAAAATGAAATATTTTAATAGCAGGATCGATGTATATTTAATGAAAACAACACCCTTCTCGAGAAGACTGAAAAGTACAAGACAAGCAGCTAGAAGAGTAATCTCTCCCATACTTGAATTATACCTCACCACACCCACGTGTGATTCTGACAGCATCCAGAAACAGCATCCAGAAACAGCATCCAGAAACAGCATCCAGAAACAGCATCCAGAACCAGCATCCAGAACAGCATCCAGAAACAGCATCCAGAAACAGCATCCAGAAACAGCATCCAGAAACAGCATCCAGAAACAGCATCCAGAAACAGCATCCAGAACAGCATCCAGAAACAGCATCCAGAACAGCATCCAGAAACAGCATCCAGAACAGCATCCAGAAACAGCATCCAGAAACAGCATCCAGAAACAGCATCCAGAAACAGCATCCAGAACAGCATCCAGAACAGCATCCAGAACAGCATCCCTTCACTAATTGTGACATTAAACAGTTACTCCATTCCTCTACTTGGTTAAACCCCGTAGGAAAGCAACAGTGTACAGTCAGTCAGTCATTCAGACCAAGGAGCTCTCAACGTCATTGGCTCTGAACCATAAACAAACATTATTGTAGGCACTCTGTTCAGGTGGTAATACACACAGACACACAGACAGACACACACACACACACACACACACAGACACACAGACACACACACACACACACAGACACAGACACACACACACACACAGACACACAGACACACAGACACACACACACAGACACACACACACACACATATTTCAGTATTTTATAACTAACCATGTTGGGGGGTGGCAACAATTCAGTCCCATTCAAAATCGTATTTTCACTAACCTTAACCCTAACCATAGCTCCTAACCCTAAACCTTAACCCATAACCCTAACCCTAAAACTAACCCTAGCTCCTAACCCTAAACCCTAACCCTAGCTCCTAACCCTAACCCTAAACCCTGACCCTAAACCCTAACCCTAGCTCTTAATCCTAAACCCTAAACCTAGCTCCTAATCCTAAACCCTAAACCTAGCTCCTAATCCTAAACCCTAACCCAAGCTCCTAATCCTAAACCCTAACCCTAGCTCCTAACCCATAACCCTAAAACTAACCCTAGCTCCTAACCCTAACCATAACCCTAACCCATAGCCCTAACCCTAAAACTAACCCTAAAACTAACCCTAGCTCCTAACCCTAAACCCTAATGCTAACCCTAACCCCTAACCCTAGCTCCTAACCCTAAACCTAGCTCCTAATCCTAAACCCTAACCCTAGCTCCTAACCCTAAACCCTAACCCATAACCCTAAAACTAACCCTAGCTCCTAACCCTAACCATAACCCTAACCCTAAAACTAACCCTAGCTCCTAACCCTAAACCTTAACGCTAACCCCTAACCCAAACGCTATTTGAACCTTAACCCTAAACCGCCTACAAATAGCATTTGACCTTGTGGGGACCAACAAAATGTTGGTCAAATGTTTGTTTGTTTAATATTCTTGAGGGGACATCTGGACCCCACAAATATAGTTAAACATGTCCACACACACACACACACACACACACACACACACACACACACACACACACACACACACACACACACACACACACACACACTCTCTCTGTTCAGCAGGTAACTTATGTAGGATGGTTTACCATAGAATTCTTGCCTGTCCCCAGGACCCTGTCCCCCAGGACCCTGTCCCCCAAGACCCTGTTCCCAGGACCCTGTCCCCCAGGACCCTGTCCCTCAGTACCCTGTACATCAGTTAAACTGTCCCCCAGGACCCTGTCCATCAGATAACACTGTATCCCAGGACCCTGTCCATCAGGATCCTGTACATCAGTTAAACTGTCCCCCAGGACTCTGTCCCCCAGGACCCTGTCCCCCAAGACCCTGTTCCCAGGACCCTGTCCCCCAGGACCCTGTCCATCAGATAACACTGTCCCCCAGGACCCTGTCCATCAGATAACACTGTCCCCCAGGACTCTGTCCTCCAGGACCCTGTATATCAGTTAACACTGTCCCCCAGGACCCTGTCCCCCAGGACCCTGTACATCAGGACCCTGTATATCAGTTAACACTGTCCCCCAGGACTCTGTCCATCAAATAACACTGTCCCCCAGGACCCTGTCCATCAGATAACACTGTCCCCCAGGACCCTGTCCATCAGATAACACTGTCCCCCAGGACTCTGTCCTCCAGGACCCTGTACATCAGTTAACACTGTCCCCCAGGACCCTGTCCCCCAGGACCCTGTACATCAGGACCCTGTATATCAGTTAACACTGTCCCCCAGGACTCTGTCCATCAAATAACACTGTCCCCCAGGACCCTGTCCATCAGATAACACTGTCCCCCAGGACCCTGTCCATCAGATAACACTGTCCCCCAGGACCCTGTCCATCAGATAACACTGTCCCCCAGGACCCTGTCCATCAGATAACACTGTCCCCCAGGACCCTGTCCATCAGATAACACTGTCTCCCAGGACCCTGTACATCAGTTAAACTGTCTCACAGGACCCTGTCCATCAGTTTACACATGAAAGAAAAGTCTGCCAAGATATAACCTGATTAGTGCAAGGAGACTGTGGCAGGGATTCATTCATGACTGGAGAACAAGCTTCTCACTGTAAGGGAAAAGAGCTAGAAGTCAAACAGACAGGTGTGAGCGCACACACACACACACACACACACAGCCTTAGGGGAGCTTGGAATAAGACTCTCTTGTTTTGAGGAGCATGATGCCCAGCATCCTGATTGGTTGTTGACGTCTGACCCACCCTGCCCTCGGCTGACTGGGTGACTAATTCCCTCAGTCTTCTCCATCCCTTTGTCTGAGGGGATGGTGTTTCTGTCTGGAGGAGCAGTCTGTTTGTCTGAGGGGATGGTGTTTCTGTCTGAAGGAGCAGTCTGTCTGAGGGGATGGTGTTTCTGTCTGAAGGAGCAGTCTGTCTGAGGGGATGGTATTTCTGTCTGGAGGACTAGTCTGTCTGAGGGGATGGTGTTTCTGTCTGGAGGAACAGTCTGTTTGTCTGAGGGGATGGTGTTTCTATCTGGAGGAACAGTCTGTTTGTCTGAGGGGATGGTGTTTCTGTCTGGAGGAACAGTCTGTTTGTCTGAGGGGATGGTGTTTCTGTCTGGAGGAACAGTCTGTTTGTCTGAGGGGATGGTGTTTCTGTCTGGAGGAACAGTCTGTTTGTCTCAGGGGATGGTGTTTCTGTCTGGAGGAACAGTCTGTTTGTCTGAGGGGATGGTGTTTCTGTCTGGAGGAACAGTCTGTTTGAGGGGATGGTGTTTCTGTCTGAAGGAACAGTCTGTTTATCGAGGGTTCAGTGGTCTGCAGCTTACCCTAACCCTCTGGATCAGGCCACTGGATCCCCTACTCCGGCTCTGAGGGCAAGCAAACAGGATTAGTCCAAGGCTCCCAGGCTACAAAAGCCCCTCTCCCCCCTCTCCCCCGTCTCCCCCCGTCTCCCCACTCTCCCCACGTCTCCCCACTCCCCCCCCCCGTCTCCCCCGTCTCCCCCCCTCTCTCCCCCTTTCCCCCCTCTCCCCCGTCTCCCCACTCTCCCCCCCGTCTCCCCACTCTCCCCCCCCCCGTCTCCCCCGTCTCCCATCGTCTCCCCCGCTCCTTCCTCTCTCCCACACTCTCCCCCTCTCCCCACTCTCCCCCCCCCCCGTCTCCCCACTCCCCCACCGTCTCCCCACCCCCCCCCCCCCGTCTCCCCTCTCCCCCGCTCCCCCCCCCCGCTCCCCCCCCTCTCCCCCTCTTCCCCCCCATCTCCCCCCTCTCCCTGGCTGTCTGGACTGCAGCTGCGTGGCAGGATGTCAGACGTACTATAACAACAGCCACTATCACAACTGTCTGTCTGTAGTTCGGTGCCAGTCTGTCTTGAGGGGAGACAGGTCTTCTTGTAGCCTGGTTTCAGATCTGTTCGTGCTCTCTCTCGAGCGTGTGACATTGACCATAGGAGTTGGCCGAATAGCACAAACAGATCTGGGACCAGGCTAGTCTTCTTGAACCTTCTTGTGATGAAGCGCGAGGCCCCTAAGACCCAAAGACAATGTTTCAGTGAGACACTTTTTTAGTCGGTTCTAAACTGCCGCTAAGGATCAAACTCAAACAACGACCCTCTGACCCCTCAACTCACCACAAAGAGAAAAAAGTCTGTGAATGACGTTGATGTGTCATCTCTAGGGGGGGGGGGGTGTGTGTCTTCAGTTGGGATGCTAAGCATTCATCCAATGAGGATCTATGACCCCCTAGACGGGACGTCGCCCAACATGTTGACCTCCTTGTGAACACTAACCGCTCACTGGACCTGACACTCTTCAGACTTCATTAAGAGATGAGAAGTCACAGAATGACCTACCAACCCTAGGAGGGAACGCTTACTTCCTGTTCATTAGGGTACGCCGTGTTCATTAGGGTACGCCGTGGTACGCCGTGTTCATTAGGTTTTAGAGAATTTGGCAGTACGTCCAACCGACCTCACAACCGCAGATCATGTGTAACCACACCAGCCCAGGACCTCCACATCCGGCTTCTTCACCCGCACGGTCATCTGAGACCAGCCAGCCGGACAGCTGATGAAACATAACCAAAGTATTTCTGCACAAACTGTCAGGGCAGATGGCCACTGAAGCCCGCGTTTCAACTGTACAGGGCAGATGGCCACTGAAGCCCGCGTTTCAACTGTACAGGGCAGATGGCCACTGAAGCCCGCGTTTCAACTGTACAGGGCAGATGGCCACTGAAGCCCGCGTTTCAACTGTACAGGGCAGAGGGCCACTGAAGCCCGCGTTTCAACTGTACAGGGCAGATGGCCACTGAAGCCCGCGTTTCAACTGTACAGGGCAGATGGCCACTGAAGCCCGCGTTTCAACTGTACAGGGCAGATGGCCACTGAAGCCCGCGTTTCAACTGTACAGGGCAGATGGCCACTGAAGCCCGCGTTTCAACTGTACAGGGCAGATGGCCACTGAAGCCCGCGTTTCAACTGTACAGGGCAGATGGCCACTGAAGCCCGCGTTTCAACTGTACAGGGCAGAGGGCCACTGAAGCCCGCGTTTCAACTGTACAGGGCAGATGGCCACTGAAGCCCGCGTTTCAACTGTACAGGGCAGATGGCCACTGAAAACCGCATTTCAACTGTACATGTATGCCGTCGTGTGGGCGAGCGGTTTGCTAGCGTCAACTTTGTGAACAGAGTGCCCCATGGTGGCGGTGGGGTTATGGTAATGGGCAGGCATAAACTACGGACAACAAACAAGATTATATTTTATCGAAGGCAACTTGAATGCACAAAGATACCATGACGAGATCCATGAGGCCCATTGTCGTGCTACCCACCTGGGCATCTTATGCCCTTAATCCTTCTCCTATGAGTTACAGGGATGTTTGCTACCCACCTGGCCACCGTACAGTAGCAGGATCTCAGGAGGTCTGAAGCCTAGCTGGAATTTCCTACTGAAAACCACCATCAACATGCTGTGTTTATGTGGCAGACATCACTGTGTTCGCTTAGCCATATAGAACGGAGGATGCTCTTCCTTGCTGTTTAGCGTAAGGTACCTTGAGACCCACAAAACATCCCCTCTTCAGTCTGCACAATTAGAAACTTGAACATGGGAACTGTGACGTTCAGAATTGAAATACATTTGTTTGAATTATTGTCTGAAAGAACATAGAACATAGAACTCAGAGAGGATTATGGTTTGGTCTCTAAACCCAGCAGGGAGGTCTGATGGTGCAGCACCAGTAGATTTTCAGATCAACAGGAAGAGGACATACATTTATCATGGTTGTAGATGTTCAATGATGCCTGATTTACCATGTTTTAATTATCAAGGTTGTAGATGTTCAAGGATGCCTGATTTACCATGTTTTAATTATCATGGTTGCAGAGACGTTCAATGATGCCTGATTTATCCTGTTTTATTTATAAATGGTTGTAGAGATGTTGGCTATTCTCAGCAAAGCCCCCTGGCCACCGTAGTAGGAGATTCTGTGTGTTGTTGGGCTAAATGTAGTGATGAGTGTTCAACAGTTTAAACACAGGGCTGACTGTGGTTAGAATGTTCAACAGTTAGAACACAGGGCGGACTGTGGTTAGAATGTTCAACAGTTAGAACACAGGGCTGACTGTGGTTAGAATGTTCAACAGTTTAAACACAGGGCTGACTGTGGTTAGAATGTTAGAACAGTTAGAACACAGGGCTGACTGTGGTTAGAATGTTCAACAGTTAGAACACAGGGCTGACTGTGGTTAGAATGTTCAACAGTTAGAACACAGGGCTGACTGTGGATAGAATGTTCAACAGTTAGAACGCAGGGCTGACTGTGGATAGAATGTTCAACAGTTAGAACACAGGGCTGATTGTGGTTAGAAACAGACTCTCTAGCCCCCCCCCCCCCCCCCCAAGGGACGATGCTAGTTAGCGGTAGATT
>NW_027259999.1:0-18928 GCF_045791955.1 Oncorhynchus clarkii lewisi
ACTGAATAGGAGACTATGCGACTCAATGGGTTTTATGGGACTCGATGGGGGACTATGGGACTCGATACGTGGACTCGATGGGGGACTATGGGACTTGATGGGGACTCTGGGACTCTATGGGGGACTATGGGACTCGATGGGGGACTATGGGACTCGATGGGGGACTATGGGACTCTATGGGACTTTATGGGTGACTATGGGACTCGATGGGTGACTATGGGACTCTATGGATGACTATGGGACTCTATGGGGGACTATGGGGGACTATGGGACTCTATGGGGGACTATGGGGATTATGGGGACTATGGGACTCTATATGGGACTTGATGGGGGGCTATGGGACTTGATGGGGGACTATGGAACTCTATGGGGGACTACGGGGCTCCATGGGGGACTATGGGACTCTATGTGGGACTATGGGGGATTATGGGACTCTATGAAAGACTATGGGACTCTTTGTGGGACTATGGGACTCTATGGGAGACTATGGGACTCTATGGGGGACTATGGGACTCGATGGGGGACTATGGGACTCGATGGGGGACTATGGGACTCGATGGGGGACTATGGGACTCGATGGGGGACTATGGGACTCGATGGGGGACTATGGGACTCGATGGGGGACTATGGGACTCGATGAGGGACTATGGGACTCGATGGGGGACTATGGGACTTGATGGGGGACTATGGGACTCTATGTGGGACTATGGGACTATTGGGGGACTATGGGACTCTCTGGGGGACTATGGGACTCTCTGGGGGACTATGGGACTCTATGAAAGACTATGGAACTCCATGGGGGACTATGCTCACTCTATGGGACTCTATGGGGACTATGGGACTCTATATGGGACTTGATGGGGGACTATGGGACTTGATGGGGGACTATGGGACTCTATGTGGGACTATGGGACTATGGGGGACTATGGGACTCTATGGGGGACTATGGGACTCTATGGGGGACTATGGGGATTATGGGACTCTATGGGGGACTATGCTCACTCTATGGGACTCTATGGGAGACTATGGGACTCTATGGGGGACTATGGGACTCTATGGGGGACTATGGGACTCGGTGGGGGACTATGGGGATTATGGGGATTATGGGACTCTATGGGGGACTATGCTCACTCTATGGGACTCTATGGGAGACTATTGGACTCTATGGGGGACTATGGGACTCTATGGGGGACTATGGGACTCGGTGGGGGACTATGGGACTCAATGGGGGACTATGGGACTCTATGGGGGACTATGGGACTCTATGGGGGACTATGGGACTCTATGGGACTTTATGGGGGACTATGGGACTCGATGGGGGACTATGGGACTCAATGGGGGACTATGGGACTCAATGGGGGACTATGGGACTCAATGGGGGACTATGGGACTCAATGGGGGACTATGGGACTCAATGGGGGACTATGGGACTCAATGGGGGACTATGGGACTCCATGGGGGACTATGGGACTCCATGGGGGACTATGGGACTCTATGGGGGACTATGGGACTCTATGGGACTTTATGGGTGACTATGGAACCCTATAGGGGACTATGGGACTCGATGGGTGACTATGGGACTCTATGGGGACTATGGGACTCTATGGGGGACTATGGGGGACTATGGGACTCTATGGGGGACTATGGGGATTATGGGGATTATGGGACTCTATGGGGGACTATGGGACTCTATGGGGGACTATGGGACTCTACTCTTGATGGGGGACTATGGGACTTGATGGGGGACTATGGGAACTCTATGGGGGACTACGGGGCTCCATGGGGGACTATGGGACTCTATGTGGGACTATGGGGGATTATGGGACTCTTTGGGGGACTATGGGACTCTTTGTGGGACTATGGGACTCTATGGGAGACTATGGGACTCTATGGGGGACTATGGGACTATGGGGGACTATGGGACCCTCGATGGGGGACTATGGGACTCGATGGGTGACTATGGGACTCGATGGGTGACTATGGGACTCTATGGGACTATGGGACTCGATGGGGGACTATGGGACTCTATGGGGGACTATGGGACTTATGGGGACTATGGGACTCTATGGGGGACTATGGGACTTAATGGGGGACTATGGGACTCTATGGGGGACTATGGGACTCGATGGGGGACTATGGGACTCGATGGGGGACTATGGGACTTAATGGGGGACTATGGGACTCTATGGGGGACTATGGGACTCTATGGGGGACTATGGGGATTATGGGGATTATGGGACTCTATGGGGGACTATGCTCACTCTATGGGACTCTATGGGAGACTATGGGACTCTATGGGGGACTATGGGACTCTATGGGGGACTATGGGACTCTATGGGGGACTATGGGACTCTACGGGGGACTATGGGACTCTATGGGGGACTATGGGACTCTATGGGGGACTATGGGACTCTATGGGGGACTATGGGACTCTATGTGGGACTATGGGGGATTATGGGACTCTATGAAAGACTATGGGACTCTTTGTGGTAATATGGGACTCTATGGGGACTATGGGACTCTATGGGGGACTATGGGACTCGATGGGGGACTATGGGACTCGATGGGGGACTATGGGACTCGATGGGGGACTATGGGACTCGATGGGGGACTATGGGACTCGATGGGGGGGACTATGGGACTCGAAGGGGGACTATGGGACTCGATGGGGGACTATGGGACTCGATGGGGGACTATGGGACTCGATGGGGGACTATGGGACTCGATGGGGGACTATGGGACTCAATGGGGGACTATGGGACTCTATGGGGGACTATGGGACTCTATGGGGGACTATGGGACTCTATGGGGGACTATGGGACTCTATGGGACTTTATGGGTGACTATGGAACCCTATGGGGGACTATGGGACTCGATGGGTGACTATGGGACTCGATGGGTGACTATGGGACTCTATGGGGGACAATGGGACTCTATGGGACTTTATGGGTGACTATGGAACCCTATGGGGGACTATGGGACTCTATGTGGGACTATGGGACTCTATGTGGGACTATGGGACTTGATGGGGGACTATGGGACTCTATGGGGGACTATGGGACTCTATGGGGGACTATGGGGGACTATGGGACTCTTTGTGGGACTATGGGACTCTTTGGGGGACTATGGGACTCTATGAAAGACTATGGGACTCTATGGGAGACTATGGGACTCGATGGGGGACTATGGGACTCGATGGGGGACTACGTGACTCTATGGGGGACTATGGGACTCTATGGGGGACTATGGGACTATGGGACTTTATGGGTGACTATGGGACTTTATGGGTGACTATGGGACTCTATGGGGGACTATGGGGATTATGGGGATTATGGGACTCTATGGGGGACTATGCTCACTCTATGGGACTCTATGGGGGACTATGGGACTCTATATGGGACTTGATGGGGGACTATGGGACTTGATGGGGGACTATGGGACTCTATGTGGGACTATGGGACTCTATGTGGGACTATGGGACTCTATGGGGGACTATGGGGGACTATGGGACTATGGGGGACTATGGGACTCTCTGGGGGACTATGGGACTCTCTGGGGGACTATGGGACTCTATGAAAGACTATGGAACTCCATGGGGGACTATGGGACTCTATGGGGGACTATGGGACTTGATGGGGGACTATGGGACTCTATGGGGGACTATGGGGGACTATGGGACTCTATGAAAGACTATGGGACTCTATGGGGGACTATGGGACTCTATGGGGGACTATGGGGATTGTGGGGATTATGGGACTCTATGGGGGACTATGCTCACTCTATGGGACTCTATGGGAGACTATGGGAATCTATGGGGGACTATGGGACTCTATGGGGGACTATGGGACTCGGTGGGAGACTATGGGACTCAATGGGGGACTATGGGACTCTATGGGGGACTATGGGACTCTATGGGACTTTATGGGGGACTATGGGACTCGATGGGGGACTATGGGACTCAATGGGGGACTATGGGACTCTATGGGGGACTATGGGACTCTATGGGGGACTATGGGACTCTATGGGGGACTATGGGACTCTATGGGGGACTATGGGACTCTATGGGTGACTATGGAACCCTATGGGGGACTATGGGACTCGATGGGTGACTATGGGACTCTATGGGTGACTATGGGACTCTATGGGGGACTATGGGGGACTATGGGACTCTATGGGGGACTATGGGGATTATGGGGATTATGGGACTCTATGGGGGACTATGCTCACTCTATGGGACTCTATGGGTGACTATGGGACTCTATATGGGACTTGATGGGGGACTATGGAACTCTATGGGGGACTACTGGGCTCCATGGGGGACTATGGGACTCTATGTGGGACTATGGGACTCTATGGGGGACTATGGGACTCTATGAAAGACTATGGGACTCTATGGGGGACTATGGGACTCTACGGGAGACTATGGGACTCTACGGGAGACTATGGGACTCTACGGGAGGCTATGGGACTCTACGGGAGACTATGGGACTCTACGGGAGACTATGGGACTCTACGGGAGACTATGGGACTCGATGGGGGACTATGGGACTCGATGGGGGACTATGGGACTCGATGGGGGACTATGGGACTCAATGGGGGACTATGGGACTCTATGGGGGACTATGGGACTCTATGGGGGACTATGGGACTCTATGGGACTTTATGGGTGACTATGGAACCCTATGGGGGACTATGGGACTCGATGGGTGACTATGGGACTCTATGGGGGACAATGGGACTCTATGGGACTTTATGGGTGACTATGGAACCCTATGGGGGACTATGGGACTCTATGTGGGACTATGGGACTCTATGTGGGACTATGGGACTTGATGGGGGACTATGGGACTCTATGGGGGACTATGGGACTCTATGGGGGACTATGGGGGACTATGGGACTCTTTGTGGGACTATGGGACTCTTTGGGGGACTATGGGACTCTATGAAAGACTATGGGACTCTATGGGAGACTATGGGACTATATGGGGGACTATGGGACTCGATGGGGGACTACGTGACTCTATGGGGGACTATGGGACTCTATGGGGGACTATGGGACTCTATGGGACTTTACGGGTGACTATGGGACCCTATGGGGGACTATGGGGGACTATGGGACTCTATGGGGGACTATGGGGATTATGGGGATTATGGGACTCTATGGGGGACTATGCTCACTCTATGGGACTCTATGGGGGACTATGGGACTCTATATGGGACTTGATGGGGGACTATGGGACTTGATGGGGGACTATGGGACTCTATGTGGGACTATGGGACTCTATGTGGGACTATGGGACTCTATGGGGGACTATGGGGGACTATGGGACTATGGGGGACTATGGGACTCTCTGGGGGACTATGGGACTCTCTGGGGGACTATGGGACTCTATTATGGGGGACTATGGGACTCGATGGGGGACTATGGGACTCTATGGGGGACTATGGGACTCTATGGGGGACTATGGGACTCTATGGGGGACTATGGGACTCTATGGGGGACTATGGGACTCTATGGGGGACTATGGGACTCTATGGGTGACTATGGAACCCTATGGGGGACTATGGGACTCGATGGGTGACTATGGGACTCTATGGGTGACTATGGGACTCTATGGGGGACTATGGGGGACTATGGGACTCTATGGGGGACTATGGGGATTATGGGGATTATGGGACTCTATGGGGGACTATGCTCACTCTATGGGACTCTATGGGGGACTATGGGACTCTATATGGGACTTGATGGGGGACTATGGAACTCTATGGGGGACTACTGGGCTCCATGGGGGACTATGGGACTCTATGTGGGACTATGGGACTCTATGTGGGACTATGGGGGACTATGGGACTCTATGAAAGACTATGGGACTCTATGGGGGACTATGGGACTCTACGGGAGACTATGGGACTCTACGGGAGACTATGGGACTCTACGGGAGACTATGGGACTCTACGGGAGACTATGGGACTCTATGGGGGACTATGGGACTCTATGAAAGACTATGGGACTCTATGAAAGACTATGGGACTCTTTGTGGGACTATGGGACTCTATGGGAGACTATGGGACTCGATGGGGTCTATGGGACTCGATGCGGGACTATGGGACTCGATGGGGGACTATGGGACTCAATGGGGGACTATGGGACTCTATGGGGGACTATGGGACTCGATGGGGTACTATGGGACTCGATGGGGGACTATGGGACTCGATGGGGGACTATGGGACTCGATGGGGGACTATGGGACTCGATGGGGGACTATGGGACTCGATGGGGGACTATGGGACTTAATGGGGGACTATGGGACTCTATGGGGGACTATGGGACTCGATGGGGGACTATGGGACTCGATGGGGGACTATGGGACTTAATGGGGGACTATGGGACTCTATGGGGGACTATGGGACTCTATGGGGGACTATGGGGATTATGGGGATTATGGGACTCTATGGGGGACTATGCTCACTCTATGGGACTCTATGGGAGACTATGGGACTCTATGGGGGACTATGGGACTCTATGGGGGACTATGGGACTCTATGGGGGACTATGGGACTCTGGGGGACTATGGGACTCTATGGGGGACTATGGGACTCAATGGGGGACTATGGGACTCTATGGGGGACTATGGGGGATTATGGGACTCTATGGGGGATTATGGGACTCTATGAAAGACTATGGGACTCTTTGTGGGACTATGGGACTCTATGGGAGACTATGGGACTCTATGGGGGACTATGGGACTCGATGGGGGACTATGGGACTCGATGGGGGACTATGGGACTCGATGGGGGACTATGGGACTCGATGGGGGACTATGGGACTCGATGGGGGACTATGGGACTCGATGGGGGACTATGGGACTCGATGGGGGACTATGGGACTCGATGGGGGACTATGGGACTCGATGGGGGACTATGGGACTCAATGGGGGACTATGGGACTCTATGGGGGACTATGGGACTCTATGGGGGACTATGGGACTCTATGGGGGACTATGGGACTCTATGGGACTTTATGGGTGACTATGGAACCCTATGGGGGACTATGGGACTCGATGGGTGACTATGGGACTCGATGGGTGACTATGGGACTCTATGGGGGACAATGGGACTCTATGGGACTTTATGGGTGACTATGGAACCCTATGGGGGACTATGGGACTCTATGTGGGACTATGGGACTCTATGTGGGACTATGGGACTTGATGGGGGACTATGGGACTCTATGGGGGACTATGGGACTCTATGGGGGACTATGGGGGACTATGGGGGACTATGGGACTCAATGGGGGACTATGGGACTCTATGGGGGACTATGGGACTCTATGGGGGACTATGGGACTCTATGGGACTTTATGGGTGACTATGGAACCCTATGGGGGACTATGGGACTCTATGGGGGACTATGGGACTCTATGGGGGACTATGGGACTCTATGGGGGACTATGGGACTCTATGGGGGACTATGGGACTCTATGGGTGACTATGGAACCCTATGGGGGACTATGGGACTCGATGGGTGACTATGGGACTCTATGGGTGACTATGGGACTCTATGGGGGACTATGGGGGACTATGGGACTCTATGGGGGACTATGGGGATTATGGGGATTATGGGACTCTATGGGGGACTATGCTCACTCTATGGGACTCTATGGGTGACTATGGGACTCTATATGGGACTTGATGGGGGACTATGGAACTCTATGGGGGACTACTGGGCTCCATTGGGGACTATGGGACTCTATGTGGGACTATGGGACTCTATGGGGGACTATGGGACTCTATGAAAGACTATGGGACTCTATGGGGGACTATGGGACTCTACGGGAGACTATGGGACTCTACGGGAGACTATGGGACTCTACGGGAGACTATGGGACTCTACGGGAGACTATGGGACTCTACGGGAGACTATGGGACTCTATGGGGGACTATGGGACTCGATGGGGGACTATGGGACTCGATGGGGGACTATGGGACTCGATGGGGGACTATGGGACTCAATGGGGGACTATGGGACTCTATGGGGGACTATGGGACTCTATGGGGGACTATGGGACTCTATGGGACTTTATGGGTGACTATGGAACCCTATGGGGGACTATGGGACTCGATGGGTGACTATGGGACTCTATGGGGGACAATGGGACTCTATGGGACTTTATGGGTGACTATGGAACCCTATGGGGGACTATGGGACTCTATGTGGGACTATGGGACTCTATGTGGGACTATGGGACTTGATGGGGGACTATGGGACTCTATGGGGGACTATGGGACTCTATGGGGGACTATGGGGGACTATGGGACTCTTTGTGGGACTATGGGACTCTTTGGGGGACTATGGGACTCTATGAAAGACTATGGGACTCTATGGGAGACTATGGGACTATATGGGGGACTATGGGACTCGATGGGGGACTACGTGACTCTATGGGGGACTATGGGACTCTATGGGGGACTATGGGACTCTATGGGACTTTATGGGTGACTATGGGACCCTATGGGGGACTATGGGGGACTATGGGACTCTATGGGGGACTATGGGGATTATGGGGATTATGGGACTCTATGGGGGACTATGCTCACTCTATGGGACTCTATGGGGGACTATGGGACTCTATATGGGACTTGATGGGGGACTATGGGACTTGATGGGGGACTATGGGACTCTATGTGGGACTATGGGACTCTATGTGGGACTATGGGACTCTATGGGGGACTATGGGGGACTATGGGACTATGGGGGACTATGGGACTCTCTGGGGGACTATGGGACTCTCTGGGGGACTATGGGACTCTATGAAAGACTATGGAACTCCATGGGGGACTATGGGACTCTATGGGGGACTATGGGACTTGATGGGGGACTATGGGACTCTATGGGGGACTATGGGGGACTATGGGACTCTATGAAAGACTATGGGACTCTATGGGGGACTATGGGACTCTATGGGGGACTATGGGGATTGTGGGGATTATGGGACTCTATGGGGGACTATGCTCACTCTATGGGACTCTATGGGAGACTATGGGAATCTATGGGGGACTATGGGACTCTATGGGGGACTATGGGACTCGGTGGGAGACTATGGGACTCAATGGGGGACTATGGGACTCTATGGGGGACTATGGGACTCTATGGGACTTTATGGGGGACTATGGGACTCGATGGGACTTTATGGGTGACTATGGGACTCTATGGGGGACCCTATGGGGGACTATGGGACTCGATGGGTGACTATGGGACTCTATGGGTGACTATGGGACTCTATGGGGGACTATGGGACCCTATGGGGGACTTGGGACTCGATGGGTGACTATGGGACTCTATGGGTGACTATGGGACTATGGGGGACTATGGGGGACTATGGGACTCTATGGGGGACTATGGGGATTATGGGGATTATGGGACTCTATGGGGACTATGACTATGGGACTCTATGGGTGACTATGGGACTCTATGGGACTTGATGGGGGACTATGGAACTCTATGGGGGACTACTGGGCTCCATGGGGGACTATGGGACTCTATGTGGGACTATGGGACTCTATGGGGGACTATGGGACTCTATGAAAGACTATGGGACTCTATGGGGGACTATGGGACTCTACGGGAGACTATGGGACTCTACGGGAGACTATGGGACTCTACGGGAGACTATGGGACTCTACGGGAGACTATGGGACTCTACGGGAGACTATGGGACTCGATGGGGGACTATGGGACTCGATGGGGGACTATGGGACTCGATGGGGGACTATGGGACTCGATGGGGGACTATGGGACTCAATGGGGGACTATGGGACTCTATGGGGGACTATGGGACTCTATGGGGGACTATGGGACTCTATGGGACTTTATGGGTGACTATGGAACCCTATGGGGGACTATGGGACTCGATGGGTGACTATGGGACTCTATGGGGGACAATGGGACTCTATGGGACTTTATGGGTGACTATGGAACCCTATGGGGGACTATGGGACTCTATGTGGGACTATGGGACTCTATGTGGGACTATGGGACTTGATGGGGGACTATGGGACTCTATGGGGGACTATGGGACTCTATGGGGGACTATGGGGGACTATGGGACTCTTTGTGGGACTATGGGACTCTTTGGGGGACTATGGGACTCTATGAAAGACTATGGGACTCTATGGGAGACTATGGGACTATATGGGGGACTATGGGACTCGATGGGGGACTACGTGACTCTATGGGGGACTATGGGACTCTATGGGGGACTATGGGACTCTATGGGACTTTATGGGTGACTATGGGACCCTATGGGGGACTATGGGGGACTATGGGACTCTATGGGGGACTATGGGGATTATGGGGATTATGGGACTCTATGGGGGACTATGCTCACTCTATGGGACTCTATGGGGGACTATGGGACTCTATATGGGACTTGATGGGGGACTATGGGACTTGATGGGGGACTATGGGACTCTATGTGGGACTATGGGACTCTATGTGGGACTATGGGACTCTATGGGGGACTATGGGGGACTATGGGACTATGGGGGACTATGGGACTCTCTGGGGGACTATGGGACTCTCTGGGGGACTATGGGACTCTATGGGGGACTATGGGACTCGATGGGGGACTATGGGACTCTATGGGGGACTATGGGACTCTATGGGGGACTATGGGACTCTATGGGGGACTATGGGACTCTATGGGGGACTATGGGACTCTGGGGATGGGGGACTATGGGACTCTATGGGTGACTATGGAACCCTATGGGGGACTATGGGACTCGATGGGTGACTATGGGACTCTATGGGTGACTATGGGACTCTATGGGGGACTATGGGGGACTATGGGACTCTATGGGGGACTATGGGGATTATGGGGATTATGGGACTCTATGGGGGACTATGCTCACTCTATGGGACTCTATGGGGGACTATGGGACTCTATATGGGACTTGATGGGGGACTATGGAACTCTATGGGGGACTACTGGGCTCCATGGGGGACTATGGGACTCTATGTGGGACTATGGGACTCTATGTGGGACTATGGGGGACTATGGGACTCTATGAAAGACTATGGGACTCTATGGGGGACTATGGGACTCTACGGGAGACTATGGGACTCTACGGGAGACTATGGGACTCTACGGGAGACTATGGGACTCTACGGGAGACTATGGGACTCTATGGGGGACTATGGGACTCTATGAAAGACTATGGGACTCTATGAAAGACTATGGGACTCTTTGTGGGACTATGGGACTCTATGGGAGACTATGGGACTCGATGGGGTCTATGGGACTCGATGCGGGACTATGGGACTCGATGGGGGACTATGGGACTCAATGGGGGACTATGGGACTCTATGGGGGACTATGGGACTCGATGGGGTACTATGGGACTCGATGGGGGACTATGGGACTCGATGGGGGACTATGGGACTCGATGGGGGACTATGGGACTCGATGGGGGACTATGGGACTCGATGGGGGACTATGGGACTTAATGGGGGACTATGGGACTCTATGGGGGACTATGGGACTCGATGGGGGACTATGGGACTCGATGGGGGACTATGGGACTTAATGGGGGACTATGGGACTCTATGGGGGACTATGGGACTCTATGGGGGACTATGGGGATTATGGGGATTATGGGACTCTATGGGGGACTATGCTCACTCTATGGGACTCTATGGGAGACTATGGGACTCTATGGGGGACTATGGGACTCTATGGGGGACTATGGGACTCTATGGGGGACTATGGGACTCTATGGGGGACTATGGGACTCTATGGGGGACTATGGGACTCAATGGGGGACTATGGGACTCTATGGGGGACTATGGGGGATTATGGGACTCTATGGGGGATTATGGGACTCTATGAAAGACTATGGGACTCTTTGTGGGACTATGGGACTCTATGGGAGACTATGGGACTCTATGGGGGACTATGGGACTCGATGGGGGACTATGGGACTCGATGGGGGACTATGGGACTCGATGGGGGACTATGGGACTCGATGGGGGACTATGGGACTCGATGGGGGACTATGGGACTCGATGGGGGACTATGGGACTCGATGGGGGACTATGGGACTCGATGGGGGACTATGGGACTCAATGGGGGACTATGGGACTCTATGGGGGACTATGGGACTCTATGGGGGACTATGGGACTCTATGGGGGACTATGGGACTCTATGGGACTTTATGGGTGACTATGGAACCCTATGGGGGACTATGGGACTCGATGGGTGACTATGGGACTCGATGGGTGACTATGGGACTCTATGGGGGACAATGGGACTCTATGGGACTTTATGGGTGACTATGGAACCCTATGGGGGACTATGGGACTCTATGTGGGACTATGGGACTCTATGTGGGACTATGGGACTTGATGGGGGACTATGGGACTCTATGGGGGACTATGGGACTCTATGGGGGACTATGGGGGACTATGGGGGACTATGGGACTATGGGACTCAATGGGGGACTATGGGACTCTATGGGGGACTATGGGACTCTATGGGGGACTATGGGACTCTATGGGACTTTATGGGTGACTATGGAACCCTATGGGGGACTATGGGACTCTATGGGGGACTATGGGACTCTATGGGGGACTATGGGACTCTATGGGGGACTATGGGACTCTATGGGGGACTATGGGACTCTATGGGTGACTATGGAACCCTATGGGGGACTATGGGACTCGATGGGTGACTATGGGACTCTATGGGTGACTATGGGACTCTATGGGGGACTATGGGGGACTATGGGACTCTATGGGGGACTATGGGGATTATGGGGATTATGGGACTCTATGGGGGACTATGCTCACTCTATGGGACTCTATGGGTGACTATGGGACTCTATATGGGACTTGATGGGGGACTATGGAACTCTATGGGGGACTACTGGGCTCCATTGGGGACTATGGGACTCTATGTGGGACTATGGGACTCTATGGGGGACTATGGGACTCTATGAAAGACTATGGGACTCTATGGGGGACTATGGGACTCTACGGGAGACTATGGGACTCTACGGGAGACTATGGGACTCTACGGGAGACTATGGGACTCTACGGGAGACTATGGGACTCTACGGGAGACTATGGGACTCTATGGGGGACTATGGGACTCGATGGGGGACTATGGGACTCGATGGGGGACTATGGGACTCGATGGGGGACTATGGGACTCAATGGGGGACTATGGGACTCTATGGGGGACTATGGGACTCTATGGGGGACTATGGGACTCTATGGGACTTTATGGGTGACTATGGAACCCTATGGGGGACTATGGGACTCGATGGGTGACTATGGGACTCTATGGGGGACAATGGGACTCTATGGGACTTTATGGGTGACTATGGAACCCTATGGGGGACTATGGGACTCTATGTGGGACTATGGGACTCTATGTGGGACTATGGGACTTGATGGGGGACTATGGGACTCTATGGGGGACTATGGGACTCTATGGGGGACTATGGGGGACTATGGGACTCTTTGTGGGACTATGGGACTCTTTGGGGGACTATGGGACTCTATGAAAGACTATGGGACTCTATGGGAGACTATGGGACTATATGGGGGACTATGGGACTCGATGGGGGACTACGTGACTCTATGGGGGACTATGGGACTCTATGGGGGGGGACTCTATGGGACTTTATGGGTGACTATGGGACCCTATGGGGGACTATGGGGGACTATGGGACTCTATGGGGGACTATGGGGATTATGGGGATTATGGGACTCTATGGGGGACTATGCTCACTCTATGGGACTCTATGGGGGACTATGGGACTCTATATGGGACTTGATGGGGGACTATGGGACTTGATGGGGGACTATGGGACTCTATGTGGGACTATGGGACTCTATGTGGGACTATGGGACTCTATGGGGGACTATGGGGGACTATGGGACTATGGGGGACTATGGGACTCTCTGGGGACTATGGGACTCTCTGGGGGACTATGGGACTCTATGAAAGACTATGGAACTCCATGGGGGACTATGGGACTCTATGGGGGACTATGGGACTTGATGGGGGACTATGGGACTCTATGGGGGACTATGGGGGACTATGGGACTCTATGAAAGACTATGGGACTCTATGGGGGACTATGGGACTCTATGGGGGACTATGGGGATAGAGGGGATTATTGGACACTATGGGGGACTATGCTCACTCTATGGGACTCTAATGGAGACTAAGGGAATCAATGGGGGACTATGGGACTCTATGGGGGACTATGGGACTCGGTGGGAGACTATGGGACTCAATGGGGGACTATGGGACTCTATGGGGGACTATGGGACTCTATGGGACTTTATGGGGGACTATGGGACTCGATGGGGGACTATGGGACTCAATGGGGGACTATGGGACTTATGGGGGACTATGGGACTCTATGGGGGACTATGGGACTATGGGGGACTATGGGGGACTATGGGACTCTATGGGGGACTATGGGACTCTATGGGTGACTATGGAACCCTATGGGGGACTATGGGACTCGATGGGTGACTATGGGACTCTATGGGTGACTATGGGACTCTATGGGGGACTATGGGGGACTATGGGACTCTATGGGGGACTATGGGGATTATGGGGATTATGGGACTCTATGGGGGACTATGCTCACTCTATGGGACTCTATGGGTGACTATGGGACTCTATATGGGACTTGATGGGGGACTATGGAACTCTATGGGGGACTACTGGGCTCCATGGGGGACTATGGGACTCTATGTGGGACTATGGGACTCTATGGGGGACTATGGGACTCTATGAAAGACTATGGGACTCTATGGGGGACTATGGGACTCTACGGGAGACTATGGGACTCTACGGGAGACTATGGGACTCTACGGGAGACTATGGGACTCTACGGGAGACTATGGGACTCTACGGGAGACTATGGGACTCTATGGGGGACTATGGGACTCGATGGGGGACTATGGGACTCGATGGGGGACTATGGGACTCGATGGGGGACTATGGGACTCAATGGGGGACTATGGGACTCTATGGGGGACTATGGGACTCTATGGGGGACTATGGGACTCTATGGGACTTTATGGGTGACTATGGAACCCTATGGGGGACTATGGGACTCGATGGGTGACTATGGGACTCTATGGGGGACAATGGGACTCTATGGGACTTTATGGGTGACTATGGAACCCTATGGGGGACTATGGGACTCTATGTGGGACTATGGGACTCTATGTGGGACTATGGGACTTGATGGGGGACTATGGGACTCTATGGGGGACTATGGGACTCTATGGGGGACTATGGGGGACTATGGGACTCTTTGTGGGACTATGGGACTCTTTGGGGGACTATGGGACTCTATGAAAGACTATGGGACTCTATGGGAGACTATGGGACTATATGGGGGACTATGGGACTCGATGGGGGACTACGTGACTCTATGGGGGACTATGGGACTCTATGGGGGACTATGGGACTCTATGGGACTTTATGGGTGACTATGGGACCCTATGGGGGACTATGGGGGACTATGGGACTCTATGGGGGACTATGGGGATTATGGGGATTATGGGACTCTATGGGGGACTATGCTCACTCTATGGGACTCTATGGGGGACTATGGGACTCTATATGGGACTTGATGGGGGACTATGGGACTTGATGGGGGACTATGGGACTCTATGTGGGACTATGGGACTCTATGTGGGACTATGGGACTCTATGGGGGACTATGGGGGACTATGGGACTATGGGGGACTATGGGACTCTATGGGGGACTATGGGACTCTCTGGGGGACTATGGGACTCTATGAAAGACTATGGAACACAATGGGGGACTATGGGACTCTATGGGGGACTATGGGACTTGATGGGGGACTATGGGACTCTATGGGGGACTATGGGGGACTATGGGACTCTATGAAAGACTATGGGACTCTATGGGGGACTATGGGACTCTATGGGGGACTATGGGGATTGTGGGGATTATGGGACTCTATGGGGGACTATGCTCACTCTATGGGACTCTATGGGAGACTATGGGAATCTATGGGGGACTATGGGACTCTATGGGGGACTATGGGACTCGGTGGGAGACTATGGGACTCAATGGGGGACTATGGGACTCTATGGGGGACTATGGGACTCTATGGGACTTTATGGGGGACTATGGGACTCGATGGGGGACTATGGGACTCAATGGGGGACTATGGGACTCAATGGGGGACTATGGGACTCTATGGGGGACTATGGGACTCTATGGGACTATGGGACTATGGGGGGGACTCTATGGGGGACTATGGGACTCTATGGGTGACTATGGAACCCTATGGGGGACTATGGGACTCGATGGGTGACTATGGGACTCTATGGGTGACTATGGGACTCTATGGGGGACTATGGGGGACTATGGGACTCTATGGGGGACTATGGGGATTATGGGGATTATGGGACTCTATGGGGGACTATGCTCACTCTATGGGACTCTATGGGTGACTATGGGACTCTATATGGGACTTGATGGGGGACTATGGAACTCTATGGGGGACTACTGGGCTCCATGGGGGACTATGGGACTCTATGTGGGACTATGGGACTCTATGGGGGACTATGGGACTCTATGAAAGACTATGGGACTCTATGGGGGACTATGGGACTCTACGGGAGACTATGGGACTCTACGGGAGACTATGGGACTCTACGGGAGACTATGGGACTCTACGGGAGACTATGGGACTCTACGGGAGACTATGGGACTCTATGGGGGACTATGGGACTCGATGGGGGACTATGGGACTCGATGGGGGACTATGGGACTCGATGGGGGACTATGGGACTCAATGGGGGACTATGGGACTCTATGGGGGACTATGGGACTCTATGGGGGACTATGGGACTCTATGGGACTTTATGGGTGACTATGGAACCCTATGGGGGACTATGGGACTCGATGGGTGACTATGGGACTCTATGGGGGACAATGGGACTCTATGGGACTTTATGGGTGACTATGGAACCCTATGGGGGACTATGGGACTCTATGTGGGACTATGGGACTCTATGTGGGACTATGGGACTTGATGGGGGACTATGGGACTCTATGGGGGACTATGGGACTCTATGGGGGACTATGGGGGACTATGGGACTCTTTGTGGGACTATGGGACTCTTTGGGGGACTATGGGACTCTATGAAAGACTATGGGACTCTATGGGAGACTATGGGACTATATGGGGGACTATGGGACTCGATGGGGGACTACGTGACTCTATGGGGGACTATGGGACTCTATGGGGGACTATGGGACTCTTATGGGACTTTATGGGTGACTATGGGACCCTATGGGGGACTATGGGGGACTATGGGACTCTATGGGGGACTATGGGGATTATGGGGATTATGGGACTCTATGGGGGACTATGCTCACTCTATGGGACTCTATGGGGGACTATGGGACTCTATATGGGACTTGATGGGGGACTATGGGACTTGATGGGGGACTATGGGACTCTATGTGGGACTATGGGACTCTATGTGGGACTATGGACTCTATGGGGGACTATGGGGGACTATGGGACTATGGGGGACTATGGGACTCTCTGGGGGACTATGGGGACTCTCTGGGGGACTATGGGACTCTATGAAAGACTATGGGAACTCCATGGGGGACTATGGGACTCTATGGGGGACTATGGGACTTGATGGGGGACTATGGGGTCATGGGGACTATGGACTATGGGAGTCTATGAAAGACTATGGGGACTTATGGGGATGATGGGGACTGATGGGGGACTATGGGGATTGTGGGGATTATGGGGACTTATGGGGACTATGCTACTTGATGGAACTATGAAGATGATGGAATCTATGGAACTACATGGGGACTCTATGGACTATGGACTCGGTGGGAGACTATGGGACTCAATGGGGGACTATGGGACTCTATGGGGGACTATGGGACTCTATGGGACTTTATGGGGGACTATGGGACTCTATGGGACTTTATGGGTGACTATGGAACCCTATGGGGGACTATGGGACTCGATGGGTGACTATGGGACTCTATGGGTGACTATGGGACTCTATGGGGGACTATGGGACTCTATGGGACTTTATGGGTGACTATGGGACTCGATGGGTGACTATGGGACTCTATGGGGGACTATGGGACTCTATGGGGGACTATGGGACTCTATGGGGGACTATGGGACTCTATGGGGGACTATGGTACTCTATGAAAGACTATGGGACTCTTTGTGGGACTATGGGACTCTATGGGAGACTATGGGACTCTATGGGGGACTATGGGACTCGATGGGGGACTATGGGACTCAATGGGGGACTAAGGGACTCGATGGGGGACTATGGGACTCGATGGGGGACTATGGGACTCGATGGGGGACTATGGGACTCGATGGGGGACTATGGGACTCAATGGGGACTATGGGACTCTATGGGGGACTATGGGACTCTATGGGGGACTATGGGACTCTATGGGACTTTATGGGCGACTATGGGACCCTTTGGGGGACTATGGGGGACTATGGGACTCTATGGGGGACTATGGGGATTATGGGGATTATGGGACTCTATGGGGGACTATGCTCACTCTATGGGACTCTATGGGGGACTATGGGACTCTATATGAGGACTTGATGGGGGACTATGGGACTTGATGGGGGACTATGGGACTCTATGTGGGACTATGGGACTATTGGGGGACTATGGGACTCTCTGGGGGACTATGGGACTCTATGAAAGACTATGGAACTCCATGGGGGACTATGCTCACTCTATGGGACTCTACGGGAGACTATGGGACTCTACGGGAGACTATGGGACTCTACGGGAGACTATGGGACTCTACGGGAGAATATGGGACTCTATGGGGGACTATGGGACTCTA
>NW_027260000.1:0-18921 GCF_045791955.1 Oncorhynchus clarkii lewisi
ATGATGCGTTTTGCATCACATAAAGATGATGCGTTTTGCATCACATAAAGATGATGCGTTTTGCATCACATAAAGATGATGCGTTTTGCATCTATTGCATCTACTTCTTAAAAGTCCAATATCTTGAAAACTTGACTGCTGACATACAAAACATTTTGGGACTGTATTAACAGTGAACTAATGGGAAAAAAAATACCAAAAGATAGTATTTTAGTGGGGTTTTCCTTGAACTCTCGTTTAAAGATGAGCCTTGTTCTTTTAGATGAGACATTGGGTGTAATATTTCCGTGTCTGTCTGTATGTCGTTCTCAGGACCCGTCCCGTCTCCACTACGACCCGGCTGAACTCAAACTGTTTGAGAATATAGAATGTGAATGGCCAGTGTTCTGGACCTACCTCATTCTGGACGGCATCTTCAGCGGAGACCTAGTACAGGTGTGTGTGGCCGTGTTGGTTCCGTCCCTCTCCTCGTCCCCACCTAGGTTCCACCCTGAGACCCTCTGAGTACATCCACACCTGTCACCCACGAAGCATCGTTACCGGTCACTCCACAAAAGCTGTGTCCGTTTCAGAGCAAGGAAAACACACTACCTGTAGGTCTGAGAGCGGGTGACGTCACCGAGCTATATGTCAGACCGCTAGACCATCCCAGGTCATGTGACTGTATGATGAACATGTCCTTTCCTGCTTCCTGTGTCCAGGTGCAGGAGTACAGAGATGCTCTGGAAGAAGTCCTGATCAGAGGGAAGCCCGGGATCCGCCTGATGCCTGAGCTCTACGCTGTCCCACCTGAAAAGGTATCGCCATTACCCTTTTGAATACAACTTTATCGTCCGTGTGTAAATTGGAAATCCGTCTTTCTTTAGGGCACGTCGGCGTTACTCCTTGTGCCGATATGGGCATGCGGAGAAGTAACAGGTTACACTTTCTACCTTTCTGAATCCTGATAAGTAACAACGTCCCCTACAACTAAGTGAGGAAGACCGTAACTGTGTGGTGTTTCCCCCCAGATGGAGGAAGAGTACGGGAACCCTCACTCCGTGGACAGAGTGGCTATGGGTCAGTTACCTCACATGTGGGGACAGTCCCTCTACATCGTTAGTTCTCTGCTGGCTGAGGTACAAACCTTCTGTTGTCTTATAATAGAGTGATTCAGTCTCTGTCTCACCACAGTGAGGTGTTGGTTGGTGCTTTAGTTCTCTCTCTCTCTCTCTCTCTCTCTCTCCGTCTGTTCCTCCAAGGGATTCCTCGCCCCTGGAGAGATCGACCCTCTCAACAGGCGATTCTCCACCAATTTCAAGCCGGACGTAGTCGTACAAGGTTTGCAGCATGTCTAATGTCCTCTCATGCAGGCTGGAAGACATGTGACATCCTTTAACTGGACAAGTAATATACAGTTCTAGACTTGTTGTTTAATTCACTCGTTTTGTTTAAGATCGTTTGCTCTGTGGTCAGGGCTGCCTATCTGAGAGTTTCCTTTCCCTTTTGAGTGTGTGTGTGTGCCTTTGTGTGTGTGTGTGTGTGTGCCTTCATGTATGTGTGTGTACAAACCATTTGTTTCTGTGTACATACCTTAATTTGTTCTGTGTGTGTGTGTATGTGTGTGTGTGTGTGTGTGTGTGTGTGTGTGTGTGTGTGTGTGTGTGTGTGTGTGTGTGTGTGTGTGTGTGTACACATTGGCAGTGTGTGTGTTAGCGGAGTCGAAGGAGATCCAGGAGCTGCTGAAGAACGATGAAATAGAGGTCCAGACCATCGCTGAGGTCCAGCCCATCAGGGTCATGCCTGCTCGCATCCTCAGCCACGTCTACGTCAAACTGGGTACAGTTACAACTACTTAGAAAGGATTCACAGAGCCTTCATAAGAACTACATAGCTAATGACTTGTTTCACAGGAAACTGCAAGAAGTTGAATCTGAGCGGGAGGCCATACAGGCACATTGGAGTTCTGGGAACCTCGAAATTCTACGAGATCCGGAACCGTACCTACACATTCACCCCTCAGGTGACATACCTTGTTATTACCTTAAGACAGTAGAGGTCCTATCTCCCTAAATGCTCTTGTTTGTTAAATCCTAATCTAGCACACCTAGGGCTTTATCCACAAAGCAGGAATCTGGTTAAAACCTGTTTTAAGACTTTTAAAAAATACTCCCAGCTCAAAGTAGGTTTTAGGATGATGTTAAGCTACTGCCCAGACAAACTCTGAGCCAGGAGTAAGTTGATCTCAACTGGTAATCACAACAATCAAAAGTATGGACACACCTACTCATTCAAGGATTTGTCTTTATTTGTACTATTTTCTACATTGTAGAATAATAGTGAAGACATCAAAACTATAAAATATGGAATCATGTAGTAACCCAAAAAGTGTTAAACAAATCAAAATATATTTTATATTTGAGATTCTTCAAAGTAGCCACCCTTTGCCTTAATGACAGCTTTGAACAGTCTTGGCATTCTCTCAACCAGCTTCACCTGGAATGCTTTTCCAACAGTCTTGAAGGAGTTCCCACATATGCTGAGCACTTGTTGGCTGCTTTCCCTTCATTATGCGGTCCAACTCATCCCAATCCATCTCTATTGGGTTGAGGTCGGGTGACCTCAGTGTATATATATTTGGATACGGCCCCTGATTCTACTAATTATCTGCTCATCAAGACCTTGATTAGCTGAATCAGGTGTGTTTGTGTAGGGCTGAATCAAGTGTGTTTGTGTAGGACTGAATCAGGTGTGTTTGGGCTGGAGCAGTAGTGTTGGCCATCTCTCTCCTTTAGTTCCTGGACCAGCATCACTTCTATCTGGCTCTGGACAACCATCTCACTGTCTCTCCTCTCCTTTAGTTCCTGGACCAGCATCACTTCTACCTGGCTCTGGACAACCATCTCACTGTCTCTCCTCTCCTTTAGTTCCTGGACCAGCATCACTTCTACCTGGCTCTGGACAACCATCTCACTGTCTCTCCTCTCCTTTAGTTCTTGGACCAGCATCACTTCTACCTGACTCTGGACAACCATCTCACTGTCTCTCCTCTCCTTTAGTTCCTGGACCAGCATCACTTCTACCTGGCTCTGGACAACCATCTCACTGTCTCTCCTCTCCTTTAGTTCCTGGACCAGCATCACTTCTACCTGGCTCTGGACAACCATCTCACTGTCTCTCCTCTCCTTTAGTTCCTGGACCAGCATCACTTCTACCTGACTCTGGACAACCATCTCACTGTCTCTCCTCTCCTTTAGTTCCTGGACCAGCATCACTTCTACCTGGCTCTGGACAACCATCTCACTGTCTCTCCTCTCCTTTAGTTCCTGGACCAGCATCACTTCTACCTGGCTCTGGACAACCATCTCACTGTCTCTCCTCTCCTTTAGTTCTTGGACCAGCATCACTTCTACCTGGCTCTGGACAACCATCTCACTGTCTCTCCTCTCCTTTAGTTCCTGGACCAGCATCACTTCTACCTGGCTCTGGACAACCATCTCACTGTCTCTCCTCTCCTTTAGTTCCTGGACCAGCATCACTTCTACCTGACTCTGGACAACCATCTCACTGTCTCTCCTCTCCTTTAGTTCCTGGACCAGCATCACTTCTACCTGGCTCTGGACAACCATCTCACTGTCTCTCCTCTCCTTTAGTTCCTGGACCAGCATCACTTCTACCTGGCTCTGGACAACCATCTCACTGTCTCTCCTCTCCTTTAGTTCCTGGACCAGCATCACTTCTACCTGACTCTGGACAACCATCTCACTGTCTCTCCTCTCCTTTAGTTCCTGGATCAGCATCACTTCTACCTGGCTCTGGACAACCATCTCACTGTCTCTCCTCTCCTTTAGTTCCTGGACCAGCATCACTTCTACCTGGCTCTGGACAACCATCTCACTGTCTCTCCTCTCCTTTAGTTCCTGGACCAGCATCACTTCTACCTGGCTCTGGACAACCAGATGATAGTGGAGATGCTAAGGACGGAGCTGTCCTATCTCTCCTCCTCCTGGAGGATGACCGGACGCCCTACCCTGACCTTCCCCATCACACACAGCATGCTGGGTAAATACCTTCCCCGTCACGCACAGCATGCTGGGTAAATACCTTCCCCGTCACACACAGCATGCTGGATAAATACCCTCCCCTTCCCCGTCACACACAGCATGCTGGGTAAATAACTACACCTTCCCCATCACACACAGAATGCTGGGTAAATACCCTCCCCTCCCCGTCACACACAGCATGCTGAGTAAATAACTACACCTTCCCCATAACACACAGAATGCTGGGTAAATACCCTCCCCTCCCCGTCACACACAGCATGCTGGGTAAATAACTACACCTTCCCCATCACACACAGAATGCTGGGTAAATACCCTCCCCTCCCCGTCACACACAGCATGCTGAGTAAATAACTACAGCTTCCCCATCACACACAGAATGCTGGGTAAATACCCCTCCCATTCCCCATCACACACAGCATGCTGGGTAAATAACTACACCTTCCCCATCACACACAGAATGCTGGGTAAATACCCCTCCCATTCCCCTTCACACACAGCATGCTGGGTAATCATTCTGTGTTTGTGTGACTTCTGGACTAAACATTTATTTAAATGGGAATTCAAGGATTAATCTGTGTCCAGGAAACTGACTCTTGCTGGGAAACTACATTCTGTATGGGACAAACAAGGTTTATTGATTGGTTGGTTAATTGATCACGTTTCCCTTGTTGTTCCCAGTGGATGATGGTGAGAGCATCGACCCGTGTGTTCTGTCCACTCTGAGGAAGCTGAACGATGGATACTTCGGAGGGGCAAGGTCAGACTGACTCTCTTCCATTTCTAAGGTCACTCATCTTAAGAGAGATCTCTGGATATTTACACAAGGAAATGCTAGGCTCCACTATTTATGTCACTACATCACCTGGTTGTGAAAGTTCCAGTGATGTCCTATTTGGTTCCATTCCATCTTGTGTGTTTTTTTGCAGGGTTCAGATGGCAAACATCTCCAGCTTCCAGACTACCTCGTTCCACACAGAGCTCAGCTTCCTCGACGGAGACACCGATGACGACCTGCTGGAGAATGAAGAAGAGGAGGAAGACGAAGAAGAAAGTTATGTCCCCTCAGGTATGTCAGCCGTGGTGTGCTGTGTGTGTTTATGTCTGTATAGGTCATTGGTGTGCTGTGTGTGTTTATGTCTGTATAGGTCATTGGTGTGCTGTGTGTGTTTATGTCTGTATAGGTCATTGGTGTGCTGTGTGTGTTTATGTCTGTATAGGTCATTGGTGTGTGTTTGTATTTGTGTTTGCGTGTTTGTGCTTGCGGTATGTAATATCATATTGCTGAGTCTACATTTAACTCCCGCCCCCCTCCAGGCAGCTCCAAGGACATGTTTGTGCTTGCGGTATGTAATATCATATTGCTGAGTCTACATTTAACTCCCGCCCCCCTCCAGGCAGCTCCAGGGACATGTTTGACCACTACCTCAGCCAGCTGATGCAGAGCACAGCCACCAAGTGTCATCTCCCTCCCATCCAGAGGGGGCAGCACCACGTGTTTAGTGCTGAACACACCACCAGAGACATCCTCTCCTTCATGGCCCAGGTCCAAGGCCTCAACATGCCCAGTAAGTTATCATCACATTTACTGTTTGTTTATTCACCAAGTGTTAGGTTTAGGGTTATGTATGGGGACTCTGTAGGTTTCTACTGTATGGACTCTGTAGGTTTCTACTGTATGGGTGGGACTCTGTAGGTTTCTACTGTATGTATGGGACTCTGTAGGTTTCTACTGTATGGGACTCTAGGTTTCTACTGTATGGGACTCTGTAGGTTTCTACTGTATGGGACTCTGTAGGTTTCTACTGTATGGGTGGGACTCTGTAGGTTTCTACTGTATGTATGGGACTCTGTAGGTTTCTACTGTATGGGACTCTAGGTTTCTACTGTATGGGACTCTGTAGGTTTCTACTGTATGGGACTCTGTAGGTTTCTACTGTATGGGACTCTGTAGGTTTCTACTGTATGGGACTCTGTAGGTGTCTACTGTATGGTTGGGACTGTAGGTTTCTACTGTATGGTTGGGACTCTGTAGGTTTCTACTGTATGGGTGGGACTCTGTAGGTTTCTACTGTATGGGACTCTGTAGGTTTCTACTGTATGTATGGGACTCTGTAGGTTTCTACTGTATGGGTGGGACTCTGTAGGTTTCTACTGTATGGGACTCTGTAGGTTTCTACTGTATGTATGGGACTCTGTAGGTTTCTACTGTATGGGACTCTGTAGGTTTCTACTGTATGGGACTCTGTAGGTTTCTACTGTATGGTTGGGACTCTGTAGGTTTCTACTGTATGGGACTCTGTAGGTTTCTACTGTATGTATGGGACTCTGCAGGTTTCTACTGTATGGGACTCTGTAGGTTTCTACTGTATGGGACTCTGTAGGTTTCTACTGTATGGTTGGGACTCTGTAGGTTTCTACACTCTGTAGGTTTCTACTGTATGGTACTCTGTAGATATGTGGTAGTAGATATGTTGGAGTAGAGTTGGGGCCTGAGGGCACACACTTAATCTGTTGTGAAATCTGTTGTGAAATCTGTTTGTATTGTAATGTTTTAACTGCCTTAATTTAGTTGGACCCCAGAAACAGTAGCTGCTGCCTTGGCAGGAAGTAATGGGGATCCATAATAAATACAGATACTGTATGGTGAGTGTTGTTTCTTCCAGAGGCCTCCATGTATCTTCCCATGACTCCCATCATGAACAAGCACCGTAAATCCCTCAACCTACTGCACGTGTCCCAGCTCACACCGCTCCATCCACACCACCACACACCACATCAACAACAGCCCAAGGTCAGTTAGTCTACGCCAACAACAGACTCCAGTACTGTCTTTCTGGTGCATCTGTGTGTTTGGGTCCTCTAATGTGTGTGTGTGTGTGTGTGCATGCGCACATGTGTGTATTTGTGTGTGTCTGTGTATCTTTGCTCTCAGGCCCCCAGTATTGCAGACCTCCACCTGCCGCGAGACTCCCAGGGTAACACAGACTTTGGGTCTCTGGTGAGACAGTTGAAGGAGTGTCCCACACTGCAGGACCAGGCAGACATACTATATATCCTCTGCGTGATGAAAGGTACTGGTTTAGATCAGGGGTGGGCAAACTGTAAACGTCTATTATCATTTCTACACACTCTCTATTTAGTTGTAGGTGTTCAATGTGGCCTGGAGTTTTTAATTTTTTTTTACACAAAATAATATTTTTCAATTTTTTTTTGTTTTACTCCAACCTCCTGCAGGTCAGATCAAATGGGCCATATTTCTCCCACCCCTGGATTAGATGGTGCATGTGTCGGGTGGAATTGAATCTTTGAATTGAATCAAATTTAATTGAATTCTCTACATGTTTAGGTTTGAATTACACTGAATTGACTCCTCAGATTGAATTGAACTGAATGATTTGTAATTCTCTCTAACCTGAAAGGTGCTGATTGGCTGGTGGACGTGGGGGGTCAGGGCGGGGTCAGTGTGAGGTGTCTGCTGGAGGAGCTGTATGCCCAGGCCGGGGCCAACAAGGAGTGGGGTCTGATCAGATACATCTCTGGTATCCTGAGGAAGAGAGTGGAGGTGCTGGCTGAGGCCTGTACAGATCTCATCTCCCACCACAAGCAGCTGACAGTGGGGTTACCACCGGAGCCCAGGGAGAAAGTCATCTCAGCGCCTCTTCCTCCAGAAGAACTCAACTCTCTGATCTATGAGGCCAGTGGGCAGGACATCAGCATCGCTGTGCTCACTCAGGTACAACACATTATAACTGGGATTATATAAGATGCTTACAGATGCCATTTCCGTCCAAATTCTCTGCCCGACGCGAGTCTAGCTCGACACGTCAAAGCAAACTTTGGTCCGTTTTGTAACAAGTCTCTGCGATGAAGGGAAAGTAACGACTGCTGTATTGTGATAATGCAGGAGATCATGGTGTACCTGGCCATGTACGTCCGCTCCCAGCCGGCTCTGTTTGGGGACATGCTGCGTCTCCGAATCGGACTCATCATGCAGGTGATGGCTACAGAGCTGGCCCGCAGTCTACACTGCTCAGGTAGGGTTCAGTCTACACTGCTCAGGTAGGGTTCAGTCTATACTGCTCAGGTAGGGTTCAGTCTACACTGCTCAGGTAGGGTTCAGTCTATACTGCTCAGGAAGGGTTCAGTCTACACTGCTCAGGTAGGGTTCAGTCTACACTGCTCAGGTAGGGTTCAGTCTATACTGCTCAGGTAGGGTTCAGTCTACACTGCTCAGGTAGGGTTCAGTCTATACTGCTCAGGTAGGGTTCAGTCTACACTGCTCAGGTAGGGTTCAGTCTATACTGCTCAGGAAGGGTTCAGTCTACACTGCTCAGGTAGGGTTCAGTCTACACTGCTCAGGTAGGGTTCAGTCTATACTGCTCAGGTAGGGTTCAGTCTGCACTGCTCAGGTAGGGTTCAGTCTACACTGCTCATGTAGGGTTCAGTCTACACTGCTCAGGTAGGGTTCAGTCTATACTGCTCAGGTAGGGTTCAGTCTACACTGCTCAGGTAGGGTTCAGTCTATACTGCTCAGGAAGGGTTCAGTCTACACTGCTCAGGTAGGGTTCAGTCTACACTGCTCAGGTAGGGTTCAGTCTATACTGCTCAGGTAGGGTTCAGTCTGCACTGCTCAGGTAGGGTTCAGTCTACACTGCTCAGGTAGGGTTCAGTCTACACTGCTCAGGTAGGGTTCAGTCTATACTGCTCAGGTAGGGTTCAGTCTACACTGCTCAGGTAGGGTTCAGTCTACACTGCTCAGGTAGGGTTCAGTCTACACTGCTCAGGTAGGGTTCAGTCTACATTGCTCAGGTAGGGTTCAGTCTACACTGCTCAGGTAGGGTTCAGTCTGCACTGCTCAGGTAGGGTTCAGTCTACACTGCTCAGGTAGGGTTCAGTCTACACTGCTCAGGTAGGGTTCAGTCTACACTGCTCAGGTAGGGTTCAGTCTATACTGCTCAGGTGGGGTTCAGTCTACACTGCTCAGGTAGGGTTCAGTCTACACTGCTCAGGTAGGGTTCAGTACCATTCTTAGAATGGTAGAATAATCAGCTGTGTTCTAAAGGCCTCAGTAGACTCACCATCTGAATAGGGCTCTGGTAGTTCTTTCAGGTAGACCTGGTTAGCAGACTGGTTAGTAGTAACACTACTGTATCTGGATGTTGAGCTGAATGGCCTTTTAGTGTGGAAGTGCCTGGGGAGTTTTTACAGAGTCTCTCTACTAAGCGTTACAGGCGTCTCTCTCTCTGTCCTCTGCAGGGGAGGAGGCCTCTGAGAGCCTGATGAACTTGAGTCCGTCAGACATGAAGAACCTGCTACACCACATCCTCAGTGGGAAGGAGTTTGGGGTGGAGAGGAGCAGTGAGTCTTTCCCAATCCCAAATCAACCCCTAGCCCCGACCCCTACATAGACCCCTAGCCCCGACCCCTACATAGCCCCCTAGCCCCGACCCCTACATAGACCACTACATAGACCCCTAGCCGCTAACCCTACATAGACCCCTAGCCCCGACCCCTACATAGACCCCTAGCCCCGACCCCTACATAGACCCCTAGCCCGACCCCTACATAGACCCCTAGCACCGACCCCTACATAGACCCCTAGCCCCGACCCCTACATAGACCCCTAGCCCCGACCCCTACATAGACCCCTAACCCCAACCCCTAGCCCCGACCCCTACCGAGACCCCTACATAGACCCCGACCCCTAGCCCCGACCCCTACATAGACCCCTACATAGACCCCTAGCCCCGACCCCTACATAGACCCCTAGCTCCGACCCCTACATAGACCCCTACATAGACCCCTAGCCCCGACCCCTACATAGACCCCGACCCCTAGCCCCGACCCCTACATAGACTCCTACATAGACCCCTACATAGACCCCTAGCCCCGACCCCTACATAGACCCCTACATAGACCACTACATAGACCCCTAGCCCGACAACTACACAGACCTTTAGCCCCGACCCCTACATAGACCCCTAGCCCCGACCCCTACATAGACCCCTAGCTCCGACCCCTACATAGACCCCTACATAGACCCCTAGCCCCGACCCCTACATAGACCCCGACCCCTACTTAGACTCCTACATAGACCCCTACATAGACTCCTACATAGACCCCTACATAGACCCCTAGCCCCGACCCCTACATAGACCCCTACATAGACCCCTAGCCCCGACCCCTACATAGACCCCTACATAGACCACTACATAGACCCCTAGCCCCGACAACTACACAGACCTCTAGCCCCGACCCCTACATAGACCCCTAGCCCCGACCCCTACATAGCCCCCTACATAGACCCCTACATAGACCCCTACATAGACCCCTACATAGACCCCTACATAGCCCCCTAGGCCCGAACCCTACATAGACCCCTACATAGCCCCCTAGGCCTGACCACTACATAGCCACCTGGCCCCAACCCCTACATAGCCAGCATTAGTAGTTTCTACAGTATTAATACATTTCCCGATTCTTCTCAAATCTTTGCAGGTGTACTGGTATCTTTGCAGGTGTACTGGTATCTTTGCAGGTGTACTGGTATCTTTGCAGGTGTACTGGTATTTTTGCAGGTGTACTGGTATCTTTGCAGGTGTACTTTGCAGGTGTACTGGTATCTTTGCAGGTGTACTGGTATCTTTGCAGGTGTACTGGTATCTTTGCAGGTGTACTGGTATCTTTGCAGGTGTACTGGTATCTTTGCAGGTGTACTGGTATCTTTGCAGGTGTACTGGTATCTTTGCAGGTGTACTGGTATCTTTGCAGGTGTACTGGTATCTTTGCAGGTGTACTGGTATCTTTGCAGGTGTACTGGTATCTTTGCAGGTGTACTGGTATCTTTGCAGGTGTACTGGTATCTTTGCAGGTGTACTGGTATCTTTGCAGGTGTAGTACTATTCTATTGAATCAAATGAATTGTTGTGTCTGTCTCCCTTTCTCCTGTGTCAGTGCGTCCTATGCAGTCCTCGGCCACCAGCCCGTCTGTCTCCATCCATGAGCTGGGTCACACTGGGGCCACTAAGACGGAGCGCACCGGCATCCGCAAGCTGAAGCGTGAGATCAAACAGGTATGGTCACGTCAGCTGACTATTGCATGTCATGGAGAATATCTTCATCAGGGGTCTCCAACAGGTCCATCACAAGCTACCAGTATCTCCCAGTCTACCCATGAGTAGCTCGCCAAACTATTCTGAAAAAGCATTTATTTTTCACGTGTTCTACCGTAAACTGTCATAAACAAATCTCACTAGTATTAGACAAGTCACGCTCCCGGCTACTATCCAATCAAATCCACATTGACATTCAACCACCCCTGGTTAGCCACAACTGGCTGAAAGCCAAACGGAACACAATATCTGACATTTCCAACAATATTGCCCCTTTTGTGTCTGTGGGGTGTGGGCTTTTGTAGCCAGTTAGGGATCATAATAACTGTCTTCTGAGTAGACAGAATGACATTCCCCCAAGAAAACAGAATTTGGGAACATACAAAGACTGCCTATTTGAAAGCTAGGAAAAAATGTATGTGTATCTTGTGAAATGTTTCATAATTTAAAAGTAGCTCTCATGCTAGAAAAGGTTGGAGACCCCTGATTTCCTTTGACCTATCATCTAATCTAAAGGTTAGTATAGACCTAATCCTCTATAATATAATCTACAGGTTAGTATAGACCTAATGCTCTATAATATAATCTACAGGTTAGTATAGACCTAATCCTCTATAATATAATCTACAGGTTAGTATAGACCTAATCCTCTATAATATAATCTACAGGTTAGTATAGACCTAATCCTCTATAATATAATCTACAGGTTAGTATAGACCTAATCCTCTATAATATAATCTACAGGTTAGTATAGACCTAATCCTCTATAATATAATCTACAGGTTAGTATAGACCTAATGCTCTATAATATAATCTACAGGTTAGTATAGACCTAATGCTCTAATTTAATCTACAGATTAGTATAGACCTAATGCTCTAATTTAATCTACAGATTAGTATAGACCTAATGCTCTAATTTAATCTACAGATTAGTATAGACCTAATCCTCTATAATATAATCTACAGATTAGTATAGACCTAATGCTCTAATTTAATCTACAGATTAGTATAGACCTAATGCTCTATAATATAATCTACAGGTTAGTATAGACCTAATCCTCTATAATATAATCTACAGGTTAGTATAGACCTAATCCTCTATAATATAATATACAGGTTAGTATAGACCTAATGCTCTATAATATAATCTACAGGTTAGTATAGACCTAATGCTCTATAATATAATCTACAGGTTAGTATAGACCTAATCCTCTATAATATAATCTACAGGTTAGTATAGACCTAATCCTCTATAATATAATCTACAGGTTAGTATAGACCTAATGCTCTATAATATAATCTACAGGTTAGTATAGACCTAATCCTCTATAATATAATCTACAGGTTAGTATAGACCTAATGCTCTATAATATAATCTACAGGTTAGTATAGACCTAATCCTCTATAATATAATCTACAGGTTAGTATAGACCTAATGCTCTATAATATAATCTACAGGTTAGTATAGACCTAATCCTCTATAATATAATCTACAGGTTAGTATAGACCTAATGCTCTATAATATAATCTACAGGTTAGTATAGACCTAATCCTCTATAATATAATCTACAGGTTAGTATAGACCTAATCCTCTATAATATAATCTACAGGCTAGTATAGACCTAATCCTCTATAATATAATCTACAGGTTAGTATAGACCTAATCCTCTATAATATAATCTACAGGTTAGTATAGACCTAATCCTCTATAATTTAATCTACAGGCTAGTATAGACCTAATGCTCTATAATATAATCTACAGGTTAGTATAGACCTAATGCTCTATAATATAATCTACAGGCTAGTATAGACCTAATCCTCTATAATATAATCTACAGGTTAGTATAGACCTAATCCTCTATAATATAATCTACAGGTTAGTATAGACCTAATGCTCTATAATATAATCTACAGGCTAGTATAGACCTAATGCTCTATAATATAATCTACAGGTTAGTATAGACCTAATCCTCTATAATATAATCTACAGGTTAGTATAGACCTAATCCTCTATAATATAATCTACAGGTTAGTATAGGCCTAATGCTCTTTCTGTATGTTTGATTCTAGTTAGAAGACATGACGACAGAATGCTCTTTGTCTATAGTAGTAATGTTGTAATGTTGTATGGTTCTGATTGCAGTTGGATGACTCGTCTCGTTCGATCAGCGTGGGTTGAGTTTGTTAGTTAATAGTCATATTGCCTCATCAGCTCTAATCTCCACAGCTAGACCATAATGAAACCAACCATCATAACATGACATGAAGCCACCAGCTGAAAGCCCATTCATACCAGCTGTACTAGAATACAGTCAGTAGTGCCTTACCTCATGCTGAGCTGCTGATCATGTTTGCCTGTTTTCTAGCCCACATCTTTAACGGTGTCTGATGTTTGATCATAATCTAAACTGTATTTACAAGGTGTGAGTTTGACTTTCCTTCACGCCGTCATCCCCTCCTTCTGTGTCTCTCCCTCGACGACAACATGACGTCTTCTCCGTGTTGATCCTTTCCAGATGAGTAACAGTGGCTATTCCATCAGCAGCAACGTCACCTCTCCCCGTTCCACGGTAAACCATGAACCATGTCTCCCTCATTGTCCCATGTTCACTAGACCACGCAGACGAGGTTCACTCTGAACGGTTGTCTTTCTTCGTTACATTGCCTTATGCTTGCTGTACTAACATGCTGGTGTCGTCATGGTAACATGTACTGGCCTGTAGCATGCTGGTGTCATCATGGTAACATTTACTGGCCTGTAGCATGCTGGTGTCATCATGGTAACATTTACTGGCCTGTAGCATGCTGGTGTCATCATGGTAACATTTACTGGCCTGTAGCATGCCGGTGTCGTCATGGAACATGTACTGGCCTGTAGCATGCTGGTGTCGTCATGGTAACATTTACTGGCCTGTAGCATGCCGGTGTCGTCATGGAACATGTACTGGCCTGTAGCATGCTGGTGTCGTCATGGTAACATTTACTGGCCTGTAGCATGCCGGTGTCGTCATGGAACATGTACTGGCCTGTAGCATGCTGGTGTCATCATGGTAACATTTACTGGCCTGTAGCATGCTGGTGTCATCATGGTAACATGTACTGGCCTGTAGCATGCTGGTGTCGTCATGGTAACATGTACTGGCCTGTAGCATGTTGGCCCATGTTGACTCCTACCCTTTGGGTGGTGGACCATTCTTGATACACACAGGAAACTGTTGAGCGTGAAACACACAGCAGCGTTGCAGTTCTTTACACAAACCGGTGTGCCTGGCACCTACTACCATACCCCGTTCAAAGGCACTTAAATCTTTTGTCTTGCCCATTCACCCTCTGAATGGCACACATACACAATCCATGTCTCAAGGCAAAAACATCCTTCTTTAACCTGTCTCCTCCCGTTCATCTATACTGATTTGAAGTGGATTTAACAAGTTACATCAACAAGGGATCATGGCTTTGACCTGAATTCACCTGGTCAGTCTATGTATGTGTGTGTGTGTGTGTGTGTGTGTGTGTGTGTGTGTGTGTGTGTGTGTGTGTGTGTGTGTGTGTGTGTGTGTGTGTGTGTGTGTGTGTGTGTGTGTGTGTGTGTGTGTGTGTGTGTGTTTGTACCTCTGCGTGCGTATATGAACACACATCTCCCCCTGTAGCGGTGCAGCAGCCCCTCCACCCCCAGTGGTATCCTGTCCCCTGTAGGCCCCGGGGGGTCAGACAGCCACCTGCAGTGGGAGGAGCGGCAGGGTCAGTGGCTGAGGAGGAGACGGCTGGATGGGGCCATCAACAGGGTCCCAATGGGCTTCTACCAGAAGGTGTGGAAGATCCTGCAGAAGTGCCACGGCCTGTCTATAGATGGATACGTGCTGCCTTCCTCTACTACCAGAGAGGTATGTAGTGTCACGGTCTGTCTATAGATGGATACGTGCTGTCTTCCTCCACTACCAGAGAGGTATGTAGTGTCACAGTCTGTCTATAGATGGATACGTGCTGTCTTCCTCTACTACTAGAGAGGTATGTAGTGTCACGGTCTGTCTATAGATGGATACGTGCTGTCTTCCTCCACTACCAGAGGGGTATGTAGTGTCACGGTCTGTCTATAGATGGATACGTGCTGTCTTCCTCCACTACCAGAGGGGTATGTAGTGTCACAGTCTGTCTATAGATGGATACGTGCTCCACTACCGGAGAGGTATGTAGTGTCAGTCTGTCTATAGATGGATACGTGCTGTCTTCCTCCACTACCGGAGAGGTATGTAGTGTCACGGTCTGTCTATAGATGGATACGTGCTGTCTTCCTCTACTACTAGAGAAGTATGTAGTGTCACAGTCTGTCTATAGATGGATACGTGCTCCACTACCGGAGAGGTATGTAGTGTCAGTCTGTCTATAGATGGATACGTGCTGTCTTCCTCCACTACCAGAGAGGTATGTAGTGTCAGTCTGTCTATAGATGGATATGTGCTCCACTACCATAGAGGTATGTAGTGTCAGTCTGTCTATAGATGGATACGTGCTGTCTTCCTCCACTACCAGAGAGGTATGTAGTGTCAGTCTGTCTATAGATGGATACGTGCTCCACTACCAGAGAGGTATGTAGTGTCACGGTCTGTCTATAGATGGATACGTGCTGTCTTCCTCCACTACCAGAGAGGTATGTATGTAGTGTCACAGTCTGTCTATAGATGGATACATCCTCCACAACCAGAGAGGTATGTAGTGTCACGGTCTGTCTATAGATGGATATGTGCTGTCTTCCTCCACTACCAGAGAGGTATGTATGTAGTGTCACAGTCTGTCTATAGATGGATACATCCTCCACTACCAGAGAGGTATGTAGTGTCACGGTCTGTCTATAGATGGATATGTGCTGTCTTCCTCTACTACCAGAGAGGTATGTCGTGTCAGTCTGTCTATAGATGGATACGTGCTGTCTTCCTCCACTACCAGAGAGGTATGTAGTGTCACAGTCTGTCTATAGATGGATACGTGCTGTCTTCCTCCACTACCAGAGAGGTATGTAGTGTCAGTCTGTCTATAGATGGATACGTGCTCCACTACCAGAGAGGTATGTAGTGTCAGTCTGTCTATAGATAGATACGTGCTCCACTACCAGAGAGGTATGTAGTCAAATCAATAGATTGATTGGTATAGATTGATTGGTATATAAATGGTATTTATATAGCCCTTTTTACAACTCTATTAATAATGTGCAGTAACCCCCCTAGACCCCCAAACAGCAGCACGGCATCAAGGAACATCTCTCAGTGTTTCACATTTAGAACAAATGTTGCTTCCTATAATAGTAGGAAATAAGATTTCCTTTCAGGCACTGTGATTGGCACAGACAGATCCCTTGATGGAGATTCCATCTGTGTCTGGGAAAGCGTTCTGACTCTGACGTCGTGTCCCTGCCTGCCAGATGACAGAAGGCGAGATCAAGTTTGCGGTGCACGTGGAGTCTGTTCTGAACCACGTCCCCCAGCCAGAGTACCGACAGCTGCTGGTGGAGGCTGTGATGGTGCTGACGCTGGTGGCTGACATGGATGTGGACAACATCGGAGGAATCATCCTGATCGACCGCATCGTACACATGGCCAATGACCTCTTCTTACAGGACCAGGTAAGTCTGAGCCAGAACGGCCCATAGGGCAGGAGCCTATTTCCTGTTTCTATAGCGTGATGTACGAGTAACTACACCCTCTGGAACATCTGCAGGCAGAGACGCATCGGGTCCCATTTTAAAGTGTTTGGTTTGACTCGACCGGGGATCGAACCCCCACGCTTCCAATCTCAGGGTGGAAACTATTCCCACAAGGCCACAGAAATGGTCACTAGAAAGTAATGTCCTGTAAAGGGTTAATGTGTAATTGTCTCTAGAAAGTAATGCCCTGTAAAGGGTTAATTGTGTAATGGTCCAGTTCAGTGATGTCTGTCCTGTATCGTTGCCATATTATCATGTTAACTAGAGTCACGTGTCTCTGCCTGACTCGTCCATATGACTATCATAACATAACATGGAGTCAGAAGTGGGATCCGAGCCCCACGCCTCAGGTTGGAGTAAGACCTATTCTCTAACTATAGACAACATGATCTGTATCTACCTATCAGCCATGTCCTCTATGTTCCAGAGGACCCATGGAGCCAACGAGTACTTCCTGGAGAAGGATCCAGCCACGGGGATATGTCACTTCTTCTATGACAGCGCCCCTAGTGGCAGCTACGGTACCATGACCTACCTCTCCAAGGCTGTGGTCACATACCTACAAGACTTCCTGCCACAGTCTACCTGTCTCATGCAATGAGGTATCAGACTGGGTTTGATGTAGAGCACTCTCTCCCTGGCCTCGCAGGCAGCTATCAAGAGAGTAGTCAAGTAATATATATATATATAGTGTGGAACAAAATACTACTGCCTAGTTCCAATTCTCCCCAAGTGTACACTCGTTCACTCCCATTCAAGGATGATTTAAAATCATTGGATTGAATTCTTGAAGTGAATGAGTGCACACTTCAGAGAGAAAGGGGTGAACTAGACTTAGGTAGGAAGTTGGATGGGGTTTGACCTATGACTAAGATATTCACAACACACTCTACTCAAAGGAGTTTTATTGCAGCTAATTGATTGATTATAATCAATAATATAGCAGGTTTAAAATTAAATATATAATTAATTATAATTAAATATGTTTGTTTTTTATTTTGAGTGTTGGACGACACGCAGTACTAAAATTATTTATAATTTTAACATTTAATATATATGTGTAAATCAGACGGAGTTGTTTAAAACGATCTAATATGATATAATGAGTGTATTTTACCTAACCCTCCTCTATTGTATCAGTCTCACCCTGTGTTGTGGGGTTATAAACCTATCCAGAAGTTACTATGTTATCCCGTGTTGAAGTACTGCAGCTGACTGTACCTTTCATCCCACTGTACAACGACATTTACCTCTCATGTTATCTGAGGTGTGGCTCATCATCACCACTGTCTGTGTCACAAATACTGTGCATTTATCCATATGTACCCGGAGCATGTCAGCAATGCCTTCATAGCTGCTAATGTGAATGTTTATCTGTGAAGTAAAATAATGACAATGTGATTATATATATAACATGGTTGAATCAGTCCAACAGTGGTTCATGCCATATTTCAGCCTTTTATAGCCGTAGTCATTCAGTACAACACTGTGTGTTAGACATTAGCATCCCAGCAGGCTTACAGTTGAGACCATAAGGGAAGGGAGAATCTGTTCTGCAGTTAAGGACGACTGAGGCTGAAACAGTTCTGTTTTTGTGTCTAACTTTATTTTATATATTTAAAAAGAGACTATAAATATAGTGGATACATAGAAATAATGTATTTTTAACAAAGTACTATGACTGTTTATGTAACAGACTAAAGTACAATTAATACTGTCACTTTTAATCAAAAAATTACATTTGATATTCCTATGGACATGACCATGTTATAAGTCTGCAGTTGAGGACATTTTGACACATGGACCAAGTTGAGGACATTTTGAAGGGGATCAATTCTACTAAACTATTATCACAGTGTCTGCCACCATGATTTCATTATGTTTTTACTCATTCATTCACACTACCTTGTAAAACAACAATGTCATCATTTGAGGGAAATATATTGAAATGCCATCAATTAAATCCCTAAACTAATAAACGTGTTCTTCTGGTTTCTCTTCAGCTATAATGTCTGTAATATGCAGTCCAAGCCTCTATTCAATGTTACAGATGTTCTGGATGTGACAA